>NC_085021.1:20367431-20506061 GCF_963692335.1 Osmerus eperlanus | reverse complement strand
GGCTAGTAATCAGAAGGTTGCTGGTTCGATTCCCCGGCAGTGCCAAATGACGTTGTGTCTTTGGGCAAGGCACTTCACCCTACTTGCCTCGGGGGGAATGTCCCTGTACTTACTGTAAGTCGCTCTGGATAAGTGCGTCTGCTAAATGATTAAATGTAAATGTGTTGTCTTGCCTATATAGAGATAAGACTATTCTGTCTTTCTGAACAACAACAAAAGTTAGGTTGGGTTCGCCATGCAGACTTGACCGAACGCTCCATGACTCGACACGACTTAGTCAAAACTCCCAAGTTGCCAAGCATGCGTCGTTGGTTGAAACGAGTTGTGTCAGATATTCTCACATCCTGATCAACAGAACAGGATTGACCTGCCTGGTTCAGGCCCCGGGGTGGTGAACACGAGCCAACAACCTGTGGAGCTGTCAGAACGAACAAGGTGTGGGCCGGGATCCGAGTTAGTCAACCTGACAGGAACGCGAAACAGCACACAGGGCAGGGAGTTTGGCGTGTGAAAGGTACCCAGGTCGACTGGGTACACACACGCAAATAAAAGCCCAATCAGAAGCTATATGGATAGAGTTATTAAGAGTTGCGGGGAGGGAGGGTTTTTAGACTAGCTCTGGCAACCTCCCTGGGTACACTCTGGCCCTCAGGGGAAGCAGCTTTGATTAAAACCACAGAGAGAATGAAAACAAGAGAGAGAAAATGATAGACAAAACCTGAGAGAGAACGAAAGAGAGCGAGAGAGGGGGGGGGGGTGGTCGGCTGAATGAATAGAATAACAACGTCGGCAACAAAAGCAGTGCAGGAACTTGGGGCATTCCTGTCTGGGCTCTGGGCACAGCATGTTTGTCCTTTGACAGTCTGAACTGGACTTCAGCTAGCAGCCACATTCCCTTCATATTCTCTCTGTATCTGCCTCGAGTCTGTGTGAACCGAGATGAAGTGAATGAAATTCAAGCTGTCAAGAAACAAGTAGCTTTCACTGCTTGAAGTGGGTACCAATGAAAAGCTGATAAGCCCTTCACAGGAACGCAGCCCTAAGCTCAACACAGAACAGGAATGTATTTCTTGCTAACTAAGCAGAAAGGCGCCAGATCAGCTGGAGATGTTGTGACCAATCACAAATGAGTGACATCACAACCAGTTGCCAATGCACTTGAGGTTGATGGGTAAACAACGTAATAGGATTAACTTCTAAAATGGGGTCAAGGTGGCCATGCTGAGTTGTGTTCATCTAAAAGGAATACATATAAGTAGTGTGCGTATGCCTGTGTGTGTGTGTGTGTGTCTAAGAGTGTATATATGTTAATAAGTGTGTGTGTGTATGCTTATGCATGTGTGGAAAAGGGAAGTTAGAACTGTACCTGTTTAAAGACGGGCTCCCTTCTCTGTCTGGGTGAGGGTTGTAAAGGTGAGGGGGGAGGAAGGGGGGGGGGGGGTCACGCGGCACACGTGACCTGGTCCACCCGCACCTCCAGCTGGAAGGCATCGGGCCGGTCCTGGGGGTTGACGGCCAGCATGTCCTGGAGCAGCTTCTTCACCCCCTCCGACATGGAGCTCCGGGTCTTCTGGGGGATGTGGAGCACCATCTTGGGGTTCTCCAACAGGGCCTCGCCCACGGGCACGATCTCCGAGCCCTGCCGGATGTAGGTGCCCAGGAGCTCGCGCTTGGACTCTGCGTCGATGAAGGTGATCCTCTCGATCATGGCCCAGATGATGATGCCCAGGGCGAAGATGTCCGCCTTGGCCGTGTAGTGACCCTCCCACACCTCGGGCGCCATGAAGAAGTCCGATCCGCAGGCCGACGACAGCCAGAACTTGTTGACGTTCACCGAGGTGTTTTTGTCGTGGTTGCCGCCGCCTCCTCCTCCGCCCGCCAGGCAGCAGTCCTCCCCGTCCTTCCCTCCGGCTCCGCCCAGGCCGGCGCACACCTTGCTTAGGCCGAAGTCGGCCACCTTGAGCACGGGCGAGCCGGACTTCTGCGAGATGAGGATGTTGTCGGGCTTCAGGTCGCGGTGGACGATGTTGTTCTTGTGGAGGAAGGCGACGGCACTGGTGAGCTGCCGCATGAAGCTCCTGTTGGTTCGGGGGTCGGGTCGCCGTGACAGGATGTACTGGTTGAGGTCGCCGCCTTCGCAGAACTCCATGACGAACCACAGGTAGCAGGGCTCCTCGGGGTAGCCTAGTACCCGCTCACCTGGGAGGGGGGAGGAAACCGCACGTCAGTCAAAAAGGTTTCTGGCAGAAGAAGACTTAACAACATGGCAGTTAACTGGCACACGAAGCCAGTTTGTTGAAGCTCAGTCTCTGGCAGCGCCCTCACTGTAGCTCCGCCCTCGGATGGTTTCTAAGGTGATGACACATCAAATGGAACACAGTCTACAATTCTGGATTTAAGCTCATGACAAAGACCTATAGAAAAGCCCATTGTGCGGTTCAACACTAATATCAATGACAGTAATGGAATCTTCCAAGTTTTGGAAACAAAGATGGCCAAACCATTTGTTTCCACTCCTGTATCTGGCCTTGGAGGTTGGTCTAAGGCCTACACCCACTAGCCAATAACAATCTCTAAGCCTATAGGACAATACTTATATCAATATATAATGTATTTCTGAGTTTAAAAGATCCTCAGTCACCATAATCTTGTTAGATCAAGATTGGGGACTGCTGCTCACAGGCAGTTATGTCAGACATAAAGATCGTTCCGTTTAACCCACATCTTTAATGAGATGTCAAAATGGAAACAAATAAGACGCAGTGCTCTGAGATCAGAGCCCCTTGACCCCTAAATACACACTGTCTCGCAGCTTAACCCAGACTTGAGCCTCGTGTCGAGAGATTGTTTTCAATGCAGTCACACTCACGTTACAAGTTCAATATGATTGGTTCGGTTAAAAAATCTAAACAAAACTCCAGCCAATTGGATTGAGACGCTTCCCACCCAACGCAACCCCCTCCCTTCCTGAACTATGACCAATGAACCAGTAGGATTTGTTGTTTAAATAAACTATGCTGAGCTATCTAAATGTTAAACTGTAGGGCTGCTAGGACAGAGTAATGCCCTGGTGTTGGGACTGTGCCCAGGATATCCAGCGCAGGACAGGTAATCTGTCTGTGTCCCACAACTGCTGCTAAAGCTTATTTCAGCAGATTCAAGATGTCTAGAGGAGGGCAAATTAGAAGTGTAGAAAGCCAGGCTTGAGAGGAAATCCCCTCTCCAAACTGTCCCCAAAGGCCAAGAGACTCTCATCAACATTAAGCCCGGATGTCAGAGCAGAAACCACTACCTGACCAAATATGTATTTGATTACAAAGAAAGTTTTAATATATATATACACCTACAATAGGTTAGGTTTGGATCATGCCTACTGGTTCGGACTGAATTTGAATTATATTCTGAATTTACCAGGGCAGAGAAACACACCACTGTCCCTTTCTCCCTGAATGTTTTAGTGTTTTAAACTTAACACCATACATTCAACATGTGGATGGAGTAAACATATCAATTATGTGTCTCCAATGCTTTGCAATGCCTAGTACTGAAGTGTCAAATATAAACATATAATAACATCACGTTAACACAATAAAGTCCAACCCCTGCACATTAACTTTACATGTTATAATCGGGGGCACACAGAAGGGAGACTGGTTCAGACTCTTTAACGTCAGGGCTGAGACAAAACTGGGTTATCCTTGTAAAAATAAAAATAGGCCAAGATGTTGCTGATGCAGCCATATACTGTATAATAACAGTATACATGTTGACATTTAAATATAGCATACAGAAGCTCATTAGCTTCATCAAATTCTTCAAACAAAGATGTCAGGGCCATGATTACTATTTCATGGGTTGACAAGACTAGTGGTTGAAATGGTGACACTTACATAACAAACTATCAGAGACCCAGTAAGGGCTCTGTGCTTTAAAGTGTGAGATTAAACAGATATGTTTAGCAAAATTATCTAAATACAACAAGATTAGAAAGATAATATGTTGTTGAGATAAATGTCAATAACTAATATTTTGGGTCAAACTGGATATAAATATAATGGGCCCAGTTGGATATTTAGAAATATATATAGATTATTGATGATGGAACTAACGGTTTAACAGCTGCATATCCAGTCCCAAATAACTTTGTTGTGCTATATACACATTTACATAGAACAACGAATGGGTTAACATATGGCAAATTAGTACACCATGTTCTCTCGCGAGCTAGGAATAGCACAGTGCATTTCAAACTCCAACCTATAGCGTCGACGTATACATTTCCAAATATTTTTTGTAATTATATCACAGACTATTGATCTCTTTAGTTACAAGAAAAGGGAATCAAGTGATTTACCCATCAATAATGATCGATCAACGCTATCGCCTATTGTTTATATATCTGTTCATGTATTGTTGCGATATAAATCAGTATGAGTGGAAACAATGTAACATTATAAATTACATCTTAAGTGTTAACTTCAGTAAGCTAAATCGAAACTGGTCCTTATTTAAGCCAAGAATGTATGGGAACCTAAGGGCAATCCTATTGCTTGCTAGAAGAGTCATTGTTTTGATTAGCCTGCTTGGCTATAGATTTCCTTGTTTCTTTTGTCACCTCTGTTGTGCTCGGTCTTCACATTTCAACCATTAACAGGAAAGGAGACGAGGGATACAATGAAAGACTTAATAATCGGAGAATGTGCAATGTAAACAATTACCTTTGATTGAAGTCTCCACTAGCCGCAGGTATTGCTTGGACCTTTTATTCCCATGACTCATTTTTTGGGCCATGCCATTCCTTTGTAGAACACATTCCTCGAGCTGTACCACATTCTCGTGCTTCTTCTCCAGGCTTGCCAAGGCCCAAAATTCGGCTAGAGCGAGCTCTACGTTCTCAGGTGCGTCGCACTGGAGCTTCTTAACCGCTACCCTAGCCCCAGTCTTACGTGCAATTGCCTCGTAAACTACCCCGTAACTGCCCCTTCCAACCTCTCGCAATAAACTATAACGCGGTGCCATGACTAGGGCATGCTCCAGGTTTTCATTTTTGAAGTAGTTCGTGGAGAAACAGTCCTCTTCCATGGGGACATCGACGTCCTCGTTGTTGTTATACTCTACCTTGAGCGTCCTCAGCACTTTGTTCACGTCCTTTTTCATTTTCACGTTTGCATTTTGTGCTTCTTGTCTTCGACAGGCCCGCGTGCTCCTTATCTTTCGCCGCCTCCCATTGCAAATATCCATGACTTCTTCTTTGTTGAAAATAAGTGTGTAGCTAAAATGTGTGTATCTTTCATTACTTTACCTCAAACTACTAAAGTTTGAACTACTGACCTTTGTTGGTTGTGGCTTAATCCTTAATAGTCTATTAACTAAATGGTTTAATGCAACAAAAAAATACACTATCCTCTAACACAGAGATGTGCTCTGGAGTTTTGATTCATAAACAAGTGTTCCAGCCTCCAAAGTACGGAGGGGAACAGGAGGCGTGGCTTCGATAGACTCCTCCATTTTTCACGTCACGCAGGTGGGTGAAAAAGCAGAACACGAATATCTTCTCTTTGTAACTGAAACGCGTTTCCCTCAATAATTAAAATAACATCGTGTAATACGATGAAATAATAGTACCAGTAAATTGCACGGGTCATACTTTCAAATCGTTGAACGGTATGGGATTTTGTGTGAGGTCGCACACATCGAATAAGTGCGGCTACATAGAAATGCTAATGAGGGAAATCCAACTATGGATACGGGGGTGGAGTGTAGTTAGAACACGTTAGATTTGTTTTTATTTTGAGTCATTCAGTTACAGCTCTGGTGAGGTTACCGATACTGCAACATTAACTGTTCTCGTACAACTCCACTGCAATATATTTTGTTGTCATCCTACGGTGGGGTTTTTTTTCACATCAGCTTGCGTGGGACACGTGTATTCGAAAGCATGCAGGGTGGTTCATCTGGGACAGGAACATGCAAAGCATTAACAAACAAGATGGGATAAAGTTGATCCCTTATTAGGAAACAGAACATTGCAGATAGAGACAGTGGCAATGATGTTATGTAATGCTGCTTGTTAGTTTCATGCCAGGGTATAAATACCTCACGAATAATACTTCACCTAGGGCCTAACGATTACAATATTAATACAGTTTTAACTTCTACATGATTTACATTTATGAAAGCTGTTACATTATTACATTTGATATAATTGTCTGTTGTGGTCTCGTTCAGTATCATAAAAATGCAACATTATCAAATAATTAATAGCTTATTGAATCCACTATGTATATCAATTACATAAATATAAAGCAAGACCTATGAAATTGTCCAACTTTTACTAAATCCTTGGGGAATAAAGTGGGTCTGGATTTAGATAAAGTATATATTTGAAGGGTAATAGCATCCCCAATCCTGGCAGTCAGTTGCAGAGCGAGTGACAGTCTCACCCATGAAACAAAGAGTTTCGGTCTGGCTGCCTGGCTATTGTCTCATTCTACTGGTCAGTGAAGGGTTTCTGCAGTTGCAATCAAAAAGGGGACACTGAAAGGGGCTTAAGAAATAGTTCAGTGGTCAGCAAAATATAGTTGGACTGTGAGAACTGTGCACTTTAGATTTCAGTGATATGAAGTGTCCTGTGAACAGTGCACCCATCTGTAATTTTACTAAAAACTGTTTTGAATACAATGGAAGTGCCATGGTCACAATCATGAGGTCTCCTTTGATTACTGCACTGCAAAGTACAGTATGAACCTACTTGTTTAGAACACAAAATATAATATTATGTGTATGTAAGCATAGTTTTGATAGAAACATTTGTATGCGGAAAAAGTGGGGATGGGTACAGCTCAGTGGTAGAGAATTTGACTGCAGATCAAGAGATCCCTTATTCCCGTCATGGGTTTGGATAAAAGTGTCTGCCATAACCCACGTTAATTAACAGTGATCTGAAGCTCAGAATGCTCCCGGGTTGCACTAAATTTGTTCTCCAAGTGACAACTTGTTCTTGGTCAATGCAGGGTTCTAAAGTGCACTATGCACACTATATATCCTTAAAATTTTGTTTTACCTGAAATAAACGGACAGAAGACGGTGTTTCCCCTAGGTTTACAGTTTGGGGGGGGGGACAGAAATCCATGCCGTTGATCCATCCATCCATCATCTTCCGCTTGTCCGGGGGTCGGGTCGCGGGGGCAGCAACCTAAGCAGGGAGGCCCAGACTTTCCCAGACTTTCCCAGACTTTCCACGCCATGCCGTTGCCGTTGATAAGTAAGATAAATAACATAAGGCCATTTAGTTTGTTTAATAAAAGAGCAAGCTATTGACCAGTTTAATAGAAAAGGTAACCTTAAATGACTTATTTTGTGATCTGGCGCTATATATATTTTTTAAGTAAAAAAAAAAAAAGTTTTTTATTTTTTACTTGACCTTCCAGGGGGGGGGGGGGGGCGGGGGCGGGGGGTGCCCCCTAATATAATGGTAGGAGAAACGCTGGAAGAATACTACCTTTATCATGTGCACTGGCGTAAAGTTGCCACACTCCTACAGGTGGTGGCAAAGTGGTCTGGCTGACCATAATGAAGCAGCTTTTTGCACACCCCACACCACTGACTCTGACATTTAATACTACTAAAAAATTGGATGGAGATATTCCCAATATATGCTGTAGAATCCTAACTTTTATTCCGAAGTTAGTCATTCGGTGTTCCTTTTGGAGGGAAGGGGCGAAAGCGGGAGCTGATTTAACCATAAGATTTCAACAAAGGACTAGGAGGTGCTTTTAGAAAAATAAACTGAGCCATGCATGAACATAATTTTTTTTAAAATCCCTGCCAATGGTCAGAGTGACACATGCACATGGACACACAAACACACACAGGCACACACAAACACACACACAGGTCAATGTGAACTATTTTCTTTAAGCAACCGCCTAGGTGACTCACTATCTCCATAAATGGTATTTTATACCAACCAATCAAAGTGGTGTTCTCGTAGGAAACTCGTTATCTTATAATGCCAGCTCTCATTTACAGTATGACTCACAACTGTGCCAGTTTGTTTAACAGTTCTTTGTAAGTTTTCAGTGAGTTTTTGGAGACATCTTCTTGTTGGTGTCACGGGAAACATCTAAGCCCTGAAACCCTGAAACTCTTTTGATGGAAAGTGCTGGATTAAGGAGCTCCTCAGTGGTTTGGTTTGTGACTGAATGACAGAAAGAGAATAGGCTCTGGCCTTGAGGTGATCTGATCAAACTGATGCAGAATACAGTACACTATAGTGCCTGGCCTGCAGAGGGAGACACCCTCTCTCTGTCTCTCTCTCTGTCTGTCTGTCTGTCTGTCTCTCTCTCTCTCTCTCTCTCTCTCTCTCTCTCTCTCTCTCTCTCTCTCTCTCTCTCTCTCTCTCTCTCTCTCTGTCTGTCTGTCTGTCTCTCTCTCTCTCTCTCTCTCTCTCTCTCTCTCTCTCTCTCTCTCTCTCTATCTCTCTATCTCTCTCTCTCTCTGTCTGTCTGTCTCTCCCTGTCTTTCTCTCTATTTCTCTATTTTTCTCCATCTTCTGTGCAGTTCACAGTGTGTGTCCACCTTGACCCTCTTTCTTTGCGTGGTGACTATATCACAGTGACGGTGAATCTGCGTGTTTTAATCAAATCTCATTCTTTTATTTCACCAGCTCTGCTCGTGGCAAAATATCTTTCACACTAGTTTCAGGGACGTTCACTGCCTGAGTCACGCTATTTCTCTGTGTTCTTTTTCTTTCTCTCTCCTTTTTCACCCTCTCGTGATGTCTTTGAGTTTCCATAGCAACCCGAAGGACATGATCTTTTTTAAAGGTATTGAACGGAAATGCCATGACAGCCGTTGGATAATACTTGTTTTGTTTCTTTTCTATAGTCTGTTTTCAAAAGGGTATTCAAATGAGATCAGTTATACGTTGCTCTTTGACAGAAGTTCCACAAAGATGTGCAAAACATATTCTACAAAAACTTAGAGAAAGTACAATGGAAAGCGACTCTGAAATAAATGTGCAAATGTAATATAAATTGGAGAACGAATTTGCTCCAGAGTGTGGTGACTTACCCTATGGATATTGAAACATATGAAGACCAAAATTGTGGCATAACTAGTGACCACCACACAATGCTAATAATTATAGAAATAAAATGAAAATGTGCTAAATGGTATACTTATTTGGCTCTTGAGCACCGATTGGCTTGTCTCCCACATTGCAAGTGCTAAAAGGACAGCGCCCCCTACTGTTCTCTTGACACATCTCAATTTGGTCAACCACGTAAAAACAGCCTCCTTGACTTTAATCCTCCTGTACTCTTTGAAAAGTTAATGAAATTACACATCCATTTTCTTTTGCTTAAAGTGCAACAGATCAGTCAAGTGGAAGAAAAGGAAGAACAGTCCTCTAGTATTAACGCAACGTACAACTATCACTAGCATAATAGTACACTGACTCCTTGCAAAGACAGATTATTTATGTGATCGGTGTACTTTCTGATCCCATTCCTCAAAATGATGCTATGATAAGAGTCAGTGCTCCTCAAATCCAGCAGACCAACTGGGAAAGCCATTGACATCCAAGAAAAGGTTCAGAGTAGATGCATTGTGATGTAGATAAGGTATTTAAATACGCCATTGTGTATATTGTGAAGGTGTGTGAACACCTTTAGAGACTCTATCACAATTGTGGTTTACAAAGCAACAGAGGAAGACCCTAATTGTCTATTATCTCTTAAACTTGAAACCAAGGTGGAAACTCAAGGCAAAATATATATTTTCATTTTTTTTTCTCAAATTCTTCATTTATCTTTGTGTTTTTCTCTTTGTATGTGTGTGTGTATACTTGAATGCCCTTGATTTGTAGTTCTATGATGAAAAAACACCAACTGATGATAAAAGAACAAAAACAGACCTCTGTCAAACCCTTCAAAAATATTTTGGGGGAGGTCTAAATGCAGATTATGGTTCCATTTAGCTCCATCTTAGCTGAGACCCATTGGCCTGCTGTGACCTTGTTCAAAACAGGTCAAACAGCATTTTCCATTCAACAGCTGACATGCCCTGGATTATGGTTGAAAACACCATGCCGTTCAAGGTCCTGCGGTGATTCCTATTTGATCTAATTCCAAATCAGCGCCCGGAAAAAACGAGACTGTGTCGCAGGTGGAGAAACGGCAAAATGCTTTTAGACGCCTCCCAGGAAGTCCGAATGCCATGCTGGGCCAGGGCCGCACAAAGGAAACATGGGAAGTCAAGCAGGTGACTCTCTGATGCATCATTTATTGTTAGTGTCCCCAACAACGTCAGGAGCGCTTATCTTCTTCAAATATACAGCAAGCCAAGTATGGGGACAAATTACAAAACAGTGTGCGCCAGACATTTAGAGGCCCTAATTTGTCCTGTGGCAACAATCACTCCTAATAGGATGTAGATGGCCAGATTCAGGGTGATAATCAATCATTTGGGATTGAACCATATCTGGAAATGTACTTCTGAACAAACAATGACTTTTAGCAAAGCCTATATTATTATAATACATGTATTATAATACATGTATTATACATGCACATATTGAAGTTTCGTTCTAGTATCAGTACCACTCTCACTTTCTGTGGATTGTTTAAAGACCCAACATTTATCACTAAAGTAGCCATTATCCATTTAAAATGGTAGAGTGGAGTCATTCCTAACTGTCCTTGGTAATTCTGTAGCCTGCATCACACCTGTCAGAGAAAGGGAAATCTGCAGGGAGTTGACACAACCTCCTCCCTCACCTCTCTGTGGATCAAAATGGCTGTCTCATCCACAACTAAGATTTGAACGTTGAATTGTGTTATTTTTACAAAGAACAATAGTTTTCACACCCTGCAAGGCACAGTTATTACAAAATATTATGACAACTCAATCAGCAGTGCCATGAAACACAGTTTCATGACACAATCAGTTTGTATTGGTTTGCTTTGTCTTTGTACAATGTATTGACCACAGCGTGTATATTAAAAAATCTGCACGGATGTTAAGGTGCAGTGATATCATACTACAGTAGCTGTCTGTTCTACATGTAACATGCTATGTACTTCTGTATTTCTGTGTGTGTGAACACTTACAACCACACTGGCTCACAAGAGGCTGAGATTCACAGGGGAAATTTGTACAGCAATAAAATGACCTTGGTCTATACAAGGCAGAAATATGAGCTCTGTGGGATCCCAAGGCTGTGTTGTGCGACACTTGTCTTCAAAACGGACATAACTATCATAAAGTTCTTAAACTGGGTTATGTCTGGTCCTCGAATCCATCTCTATGTTAGAGCCTCTGTCCAAAAACCATCATGATGATGTGAGGACCACACCCTGTATAGTATATGTTTGTCCTATCCGTTGCATGCATATGTTCTCATCTCCCATCAATACCTCATGCGTGTCTTCCTGCAGTATTTAGGATTTCTGGGATTCCCATTGACATGAGTAGGCGTAAATGTGCGAGGGTCACACAGAGTGAATCACATCCCCCGTAACCATTAGGCATTATTTTGACAGGAAGTGTCTCTGTCTTTGAAAGGAAGACATACCCGCGCCAAAAAAATCTATAAATCAAACACGCTGTAATTAGTCCCTGTTGCTAGATGTGCGTTTTCATCTGAAGGTGAGTGTTGGAAGATGCACCTGCCCCCACCCCCACTCCTACCCCCGCCCCCACTCCATCCCCTTACATCTATCCCACCCGTACATCTATCCCCATCCGGCCCCCCGCATGCATACCCTCCCCCACTTACATGTTTTTTATGCAGGGCACAGTATTTCATGTTCAGAGTTCGAGCATGTTGATACAACTGTGAGGAAGGCCTTCCTCCATAATGCAAGTGACACATTCTCTGCTGGAAAGGTGAGCAGTTGACTATCTATAGAACTTCCAAGAAAAGGTATAAACTACTAAAACGTCATTAGGTTTATTACACAAAACCAGCACACGTCACTAGGAAGTCATGATCATCCCACTCTGAGCTAAGTACTTACTCCTCAAATAAAACGACTGCCTCGTGCTTCACCTTGTCCTAATTTTCTCAGAAGTTGATTTCCATCCCCCTCAAGACTTATTTCTGTGGCGTTGACGATGGCAGTTCCTAACGGCTGCTATGGTTACCTTCACACTACACAGGGTAGAAAGTTAAGGTGGTGTCGTCGCTAACAGTTTCACCACACCTCACTTCTGAAAAAACAGTTTATTTTTCCTAACAGATCGCTTTCTTCGCTGAAGGTGTCAAATGTCTCCAAGGAGAGGTGGAAATATGAAGAAGACTGCCTTGTCTAACTAATAAATATAATATATGTTTATAAAATATCTATCTGCTCCACCACATACAGTACATATTGTAAACTGTGGTCTCCATTGTCACATTTACATTGAGTCATTTAGCAGACGCTCTTATCCAGAGCGACGTACAGTAAGTACAGGGACATTCCCCCGAGGAAAGTAGGGTGAAGTGCCTTGCCCAAGGACACAACGTCATTTGGCACAGCCAGGAATCGAACTGGCAACCTTCTGATTACTAGCCCGACTCCCTCACCGCTCAGCCACCTGACTCCCAATGTTGACTTGTCATGTGTGTATGTCTTTCACACCAGCATGCGTGTCACATTGTAAGACTAAAAAATGTTTCTTCTTCTACATTTATGCATTTAGCAGACGCTTTTATCCAAAGCGACTTCCAAGAGAGAGCTTTACAAAAGAGCATAGGTCACTGATCATAACAACGAGCCCCAAACATTGCGAGCAGCCAAAACACGAAGCATACATTGTAGAAAACCAAATAAGTGCCAAAGGGAAGAACCATAAGAGCATGAAGTTAAACAAGTTACAATTGAACAACATGAAACTCCCCACAAGAATGCAAGAGTGTACCTGTAGAAAAAACAATCAACAGTACTTCTACCAGTCCTTTCATCATGTCATAACAAAACCTCAAAATATTCCATATTATTTATAAAATGCGGCTATTAAATGTAATTAAACTGTAGATTGTGTTTATAATAACAGCAATTCTGTTTGGAAGTCATTTTCCACTCGATAACTATTGCGGACCAGATGTGTGTGTGAGAGGCAGAGAGAGAAAGAGAGAACAAGAGAGTGAGAGAAAGACAGAGAGCAAGAGAGAGAGAGAAAGATGGAGACAGAGAGGAGATAAGGATAGAGAAAAGAAGGGAGAGCAAGAGAGAAAAAATGAGGGGGGAGAGATAGAGAGAGAGAGAGAGAGAGAGAGTGAGAGTGAGAGTGAGAGAGAGAGAGAGAGAGAGAGAGAGAGAGAGAGAGAGAGAGAGAGAGAGAGAGAGAGAGAGAGAGAGAGAGAGGGAGAGAGAGAGAGAGAGAGAAAAACAGAGCCATGTCTCTCGTGTGGGAGGACCAGTGTAGTTCCATCTGATGCAGGTGTTTCCAAGTGACAAAGGAATGTAGATGTAAGCAGGGCCATTCAGACGAGCGAGGACGATGGTTTACGAGATGCTCTCAGCAGTGCTCTCTCTATCCAGGGCACCACAGATCACGGATGCCTGATGAGTGGATTAATCATTTATTTAAAAAGCAGCAGTGACAAACAAAGTCTTCTCTTCTGGAGGACATTATATCAAATAAACAGGTTGTTTGGTCAGACACGCTAGAGGCTACTGTTTCTAGCGGCATGTGCTGAAGAATGTTAGGATTTTCTATGTGGTCCCCAAAGGACCAGACGAGAGAAGGATATCTCGCCTTAAACAGATAGAACAAAAGCTGTTGTGCAAATGTTCTCAGTGACGTATCTTTGTGTCAGCAGTTGTTGACTGTTCTTTAACTTCTTCATATTATTTTTTTTTTACGCACAGTTTTAACTCACATTTATTTTTATTTTTATTTATTTTTATGTGTCAGAGGCACCGTGTCAATAAGAGGCGAGTTGTGTTTACCTAGCCTCGCAGCATGGACGTTTTAGCCAAATGTGATATGCAGTTTTGATTCCCTCTCACAATTGTCTCTATTTAAACAGATGATGGATGAGAAAAGAGTCCCTATTAATTTGTCTTTTTGACTCTCTCCTCCGTATATGCCAGATAGGTCAAGTGCACAAGTCTTTACAATGTTCCAATACAACCTTCTCATCGTTCCTCTATTGAGATTTGAACAGCACGCTCACACGGTGCCATCAGACAACAAAGTCAGTTCTTGCATCATCCTAATCACTCTTGAAAGCTCATTATGCAGCCTTTAATCACCTCATATCCAAACTGTGACACCTTGTTTGAAGAATATTTGCATCTGCTTAAGCACTGACCAGCCAGACGTTTAGGGTTTTGTGGTGAGGAAAATTCTACAGGTTTACCATGAAGCCACAGATAGGCCATAATCAAAACAATATGACGCATACATTAATCTCAAACAACAAAAACATCAACATATCAGTACCATCACACAGTCTTTTAAAAATCCACCACGCATTCAGTCACCTTCCACTCCAAGTCGGATTAAGACGCCAGGCTCAGAACTTGAAAATGCTCCTCGGTGCAGAGCTGTTTGAAAGAAAATGACATTCATTTAAGAGTCTGGAGTCTTAACCCAAAGGGAGACCAGACATGCACGTATATCAGTCGCCTTGTGAGCCAGTCTCCCCAGATAACGTCAGTTTGGGAAATGGAAACGCATCGAGGCTCTGAGAAGCCAACCGACTTAATCAAAGGACCGATCAAGACATCAAGAGAAACCCAACAATGCCCACTCGAGGTTGCCTAGGAACGCTTTGCCAATTTGATTGGAGCTCATTAAAAACAAGATCACATGATTTTCATCTGGGATTAAAAGAAGAAAACATCTATACCTACAGTAAGCATAACTGCTCCTGCTTAATGGTACAAGAATGAGAATACAAAACACACTGGGGATTTCTGTTGTAATGACAGAAGCTGTAGACCATGGAGAAGTTAACATTTAGTTAAAGAGTGCATTGATATACAGTATACACAACACCATGAAACATGCACTTGGGACAAAAGAAGGAAAAAATGAGAAAAAGTGATGACAAATGCACTTTGTAATAACTAATTTGTCCACTTACGTGTGAACTCTAAAACCCATTTCAGTACCACATGCGTTTTAGAGTTCAAACACATTATTCTACAACTATTTTCATTCGTTTTCAAGTAGCTTTTTTTTGTGGTTAGGGTTAGTAATGTGATCAGTTCAGGGTGCTTTGTGACATGGCAGTCTGTTCTTCTCACGGGATTAGATCCAGGGTCTAGACAGAAATACATCATTAAATAGACATTCTACAGATAGAACCATTTAAAAGTTCTACCGGGAAACTAGGCCTTAGGCCTTGGTGAACAGGTACTAGACAAGACAACTTGCCATATGGGTAACCCTTATAAACTATGATAAGCATTGAATAAAGAGGATGTCTTTATGAGGCCATTTATTAAAATATCCACTGGCTCATTGTGAGTGTGCGTTGATCACATGTGCTGTTTGTGTGTGTTACCTTGGTTGCAACTTCAAGGTTTTCCCTTATTCATATAGAAGGAGCCAACCATAGGCTTTTCAACTGCCTTCAGGTGCAGTTAGACTCCATTTCATTGTGATTTCATCCATAATTCACGAATCTTGACACCTTATGTGGTTCATTATACACAGGACATGACTAAAGTAGTCCATTACTTTCAGAAGAACTCTTAGACTCTTCCCTACAAATTATCCACATGAACGCGTGTGTGTACATTTATGTTCAGTGAAATTGCCAGGTTTCTGATAAACGAATGTTGTGTGGGCGTGAAACAGATAGAGAGGGAGGAGGCGGTGATGGGTACGAGTGAGACTATTTGCGCAGTATTAGTCTCCCATTGGCCAGTTTATGGAAGCTACTCTGATGTGCCCCAGTGACACGACGAAGTCTCCGTCAATAAAAAGAAAGGCGAGGAGCCAGGCAAAAGAAACAAACTACAGTTGGAGGCCATTCAACATTCTGCGAATGATATCACGAGCCTTCTCACAGCTCCACATCTATGCGCCAGGGTTGAACTAATTCTTCATCATTATTGAGGTAATTCTAAAAATAAAATATTCACATTTCGCATTTATTCCTTTGTATGTATAGGGACCGTTAACTGGTCGTTATAAATAGCAGGATCTTCTATGCTATTGACCATTCAATTGTACATTAGGTATTTTCCCATTTATTTGGTAGGCTTTCAAACTTTAACAACAAAACACTCGGAAGTTAATTATGGGGAATTTACTACTTTGTCTGACAAACCATTAGCGCAATTAGAAGAACGGGCAGGAAACAAAAAACAATTAATAATTAAGACTTAATGAATGGACAAACATATATTATCTGATTGAATTGGGACTGGAATATATATAAGTTTTAGTGTGTGTTGATATTGCGACCAGGGTACAGTAGGTTAGTTGTATACACAAGAAAAGTAAGCTAATGTCATTAATTTCTTTTCTTTTTTTGCTTACTTTTCAGGGACTATCTTTGCCAAGAATGGAGTGGTATGCCCTGGTGCTGATACTCAGCTTGTCATCTTCCATCCAAGCAGATTGCACGTCCCAATGTCTGAAATGCGCACAAGAAATCTTCAACACAGACGAGCCTATCAGCAGTTTGGTAAGAATCACAATTTTAGACATTAAAGCTCGTTCATCTCCAATTCAAAGTAACAACAGAAAGCACTAAATACGACAATCCTTAGTTGTAGTTGTAGAGTAGTTTAGTTAAATGGCAGTACATTTTAATTGAGCTAGCGGAGTTGCGGGTCATGTGGACGGACGGCTCAATATTCAGCACCACGGAAACCGCTCCCGGCGCTTGAAAGCGAGAGGCAAGGAGGTTCTAGGCTAGTCTCATGTCAGATATGGTAATATTCGGATTTCGCTCGCGTCAGTACACATAGTGGGGAACAAAGATTAAATGACACAGATTCAATATACATTTTTTTGCTGCTAAATGTGAGTTAAAACTGTGCGTAAACCGTGCGTAAAAATATATTTTTTTATACCTACTCTAAAATGTGTTTGCATTCCAAACAAGCAGATGTCGCTTTCATGTTCTATTATTCTTTTATAGACTTGTACCTTGGAGTGTGAGGCCACTCTACTGAATAGTGACGAATTAGAAAAGTGTGGGAAGATTCTACAGGCACGCGCTGTGGATTTGACGGAATTCAGCGAAGACAATACCGGTGCAAGGAGCGCACCAGAGGGAGAAGAGGAGGAAGTCGCAAATAAAGTCAAGCGGTATGGTGGATTCATTAAAAGAATCGATAAGAACAAAAACAAAATATTTACATCTCCTTGGCGTGAAAATGCCGTTTTTAAAGGAGCGTTCCCCAAGAAATACGAGGACTTGCTAGAGAAATTTGCTGAAAGAGACCTGTCGGAGTTTTCTGAGGACGACCAGGGCGGGAGTGTAGCATCTGAGAACGAAAAAGGGGTATACAATGATGACGCCGCAATTAATGAAGTTAAACGTTATGGTGGGTTTTTACGCAAATTTGGCCCAAAAAGGAGTAACTCAATGGAGGAAGGAAGACAAGTAGAACTACAGAAGAGGTATGGTGGGTTCATGCGGAGAATTCGTCCAAAGTTGAACAACTTGAAATGGGACAACCAGAAGAGGTACGGCGGCTTTCTACGTCGCCATTTCAAAATATCCGTTCGTTCAGATGAGGAGCCTAGTTCCTATGACGACTTGGGGCTATAGATAAACGGTGAGGCCGTCATGCAGCATGACGTAAAGAACTTATTCCGCAGATTCACTTGAATTCTCGCCATAATCCGATAGTATCCATATGTGTGCTGCCAATTTCGCTTACCTGGTTGCACATCATTGCGGCAGATTCCATGTCTGTTAATCAAAGGCCCGTACCTGCTTGTGTCAGTCATGTTTTGAACGCCTACTGTGTGACGGACTTACCAGTGACTAAATGTTAAAAGTTGTATGTTATTAGCGAAATATTATTTATATAATATAATGCTTGTTTAATAAAATCATTAATAAAAGCAACTACTTTATTTGTCAGTGGCAAGAAAAATATGTTTGTGTCGCTGACTGAGAAAATTATATAGCCTAGCTATGAGAGCTGCGACACACAACGAAAACCGAACGCACACAAACATACATTTTGCAAAAGACAAGCACACCTTACCAGAATCTGGGTACAAAACCTGAGTAATATATTTGCACCTTCAAATTAGTGTAGAATCTTTTGTTTTTACAAAGTCACTTTTTCTTGACAATCAGAAAGCCTATCAGCACCATCTTGTGGAAAAGTGATTCAATTATTCTAAACCATGTTCTACATTGAAACAATGAAAGCTATACAACATTATCAAATTAGAAACCTTACAAATGACAATTTATTAACAAAATGTACAAAATATTTGTCAATCTCCACATAAGCCAAAAGACAATAGGTGAAATGTATTCAATATTGAACAAAAATCTACATTACACATTTAATTTATATGAATTCTTACATGTAATTTTAATGCAATATTAATCCTTAAAGCAGTATGGACACCTGAGAAAATCTCCATACATTTTCAACAGATCAAAATAATTAACTTAGAAAAAACCTCAAACTCACATTGCAATGAACACATTCTATCCTGCCATACAACTGCTAATACAAATGCTCAGTATATTTATATCTTCACACACACACACACACACATTTTTGCTTTCAGTGGCAGGTCATGTCCACACAGTGGTACATATCTTGCAGTCATCTTCACGAAGTTGAATAGAAAATCACAACATGACAGTTCAAAGAACAAAGCTGCATAAGCACTTAACCAGTGCTAGAAGTGCACTTCTTTTTACCAAACATACTGTGGCACAGCAAGGCTCCTAACCTAATGAAGGTCTTTATCCCTGTGGAAAGCAAATGTGGGGGGGGGGGGGGGGGGGGGGGTCGACGAGGGCCGGGGGCGGGGGGTCTGGGTTCTCCGTTTCTCCTCACTGCTCTTCCACTGGCGCCTCCTCCACCTCTCCCCCCGGCACCTCCTCCTCCGCCTGGTCCTCGATCTGGATGTCCACCTGCTGCCCCTCCAGCGCCGCGGTCGTCAAGTTGTTGTTACCGACCGGCAGAGCCACCACCGTGCCCTGCGGAGTGCAGGTCAGCCCCTGCAGGGTGGCGCCCAGCGAGGCGGGCAGCGTGATGAGCTGGTACTGCGGGCCCAGCACCTTGACGAAGTTGGCGGTGCCGTCCTGGACGGACGCCGCAGTGGACAGCACCGTCAGGTTCGAGGCGTCGGGCGCTAGTTCGGCCGTGCCCCCAGGAGACGTCAGCACCGTGTAGCTCCCCAGAGGGGTGGCGCCGCTCTGGGTGCCTGCCATGGTGAGCACCTTGCCCAGGGGTAGGCCCGCTAGCTGGGAGAGGGGCAGGGTGATCTGGGTGGGGGCTGGGGTGGCGTTGACGGCCGCGGGGCCCGATACGGCCCGGGTGAGGCGTGGGCGCTTGGGGGTGGGAGGGGCTGGCACAGGGGCGAGGGTCATCAGGACGTTGTTGAGGTGTTGAGATTTACTCTTCAGCTCTTTGGCGCGTTTCCTGTGTTCATCGCACTGCTGCTCCAAAGCTACGGAGAGAGAGGAGGGTCAGAACTCACGTCGAAAATACATTTTCAAAGTATTGCTCATAATGCTGTGCGGGTGTTCTCAGAATGTATACCGAATGACTTACATCGGCAAATTAAGATAAGTCAAGCTTTAAGTCAGGTTTTGATGAACTGATCTTTACTCTCACTTCCTGTAAAGCATATGTGACTTGTCTTACACACCAAGCAGAGGACAATGTTGTCTGTTGACGAATGTCTGACTCACCAGCGAGGCTGCGTGTGTACTGTTCTCTGTACCGATCCATCTGGCTTTTGTGACTCGCCAGAACCTTCTAACGAGTTCCAGCATTCCAAGTTCTGCACTATGTTGTTAAGCAGCACTGCATCTGGAGAAATACGTGATTCAACAATAAACAATCTGAAGTCAAATAGATTTACTGTTTTCACACACAGAAAGATGCATGGTCTCTCTAGCTAATGTGGATAAATGGATTTCTGTTTGGGAACACACACACACACACACACACACACACACACACACACACACACACAACTGACCTTTGACCTGCAGCGGCGGTTCGGCCACACGCTCCTGCATGCCTTTCAGTACCTCCTGGATCTCATTCTGGAAGTCCTCCACCACCTCTTCCAGAAGGCCGGCCTCCTTCAGCCCACGCCAGAAGGTGACAGAGTCCTCTGGTGGACACCAGCACTCTTATTAGACAATCCTCAGATCAGCCCCCCCCCCCCCCCCCCCCCATTAGTCTATCGCACAAACTAGCCCCCCCCCCGGTCTGACGGCAAACCCCACACTACCACCTTAACTAACACAAAACCCCGTACAGTGCTTTGCTTTTTAATAACTGTTATGTCCACTGTACTGTCCTGTCTGTAATGTTGAACGTATCTATGTTTTTAAAGCTCTTTGAAGAACAAATAATACAAATACAAGTTGTCATTCATTCAGTGTCCTAGTTAACAACCCAGAATATAGAGAGCTTTAAGCCCAATTTATACTTAGGTCGCAGACACTTTTGATAAGGTCGCCGACAGAAATGACGTCTCGGTCGACACTTTTAACCGTCGCTTAGAAGTGTCGCCTACCAGGAGAAATTTATACTGGCGCGGATGTCGTCACAGTGAAAAATTAAAATTGTCAGTTTCTCCGATTGATCACCTAGGCTACAAAGCGTTAACAATGTAACCATAGCTATGAATGTAACGGTAAAATGATTCTGTTTACGTCACGCGAACCTTGAGCACAGGCGACTGTTTGCCGAAGTATAAATGCAGCAGCCTGAGCGACCATTTCAAAAGTGTCTGCGACCTAAGTATAAATTAAGCTTTAGTCTTATGGAGGTTGAAGGTCCAACTCACCTCCTATAGCAGTTACCCACTCTGTGCTCTCCTCTACTGCTTCTGCTGGGAAGGCTGCAGGGGAGCCGTTCACTGAACAAATAGCAGAGTACAGGTTACTCATCTTTAATGAACTTACTTTACATTAACTTCATGGGGTCTGCAGAGATAAATGATGGGGAGACATTGTGGAGCGAGTGAGGGACATTTTGCTCAATTAATGGATGAATTGAGCCAAACAAATTATTTAGCCTTCATTTACCAATTGATATAATTCAGTGTTATAATCAAATAATGAGTTTACCATCTGTAGAGAAGGGAGTGACAGGGATGAATTCAGTGGATTGTTGGCTGCTGATGGACACTCGGGTCCCCACCAGGTCGATCTTGGTACTGCGGCAAGTGTTGGAGCACACCTTAGAATGCTGGTAGAAGTCCAGCTCACCTGAGTCCATGATTTTCCTGAGGAGGACACAGGACACAGGTCACGACCCTGACAGACAGCAACAGTCTTACTGCAGGCCTTCCTACAATCCTCGAAATCGGGATCAAGGTCCATCTTTTTCATGTGTTGTGTTATAGTGCCACCTTGTGAAGCATTTGTGAACTGCCGTTTGAAAATGTTAAACAACACCTGTTAAAATGTACAGGTACGCCACTTAGCATAATGTACATTATATACACTTTTCATTCAATGCACCGCTTTCAGTTCACATATACACACGTTAAATGCTTCAAAGCTCCACACCTGAGCATAGTCCCATTTAAGCGGATGGCCCTTTTCCAGTCCTTGAGCGTGGATTTCCCGGCCAGAGAGACAAACTCCTTGGGGCTGATTAGGTGCTCATTGAACTGGAAAACAGATCAATAAAAACATCAAACAAGCAAACAAACAAAGACCTCTGAGAGGTCAGACAGACCTCCGTGGCTTGATAATGAGAATATTTCCTGCTTCATGACGTCCAAATCATTCAGATCGGTATGCGAGCGTACGTACTTGAACGCATTTGATGTTGATGCCAGGACAAACAAACTTCTTCCAGACCAGGGTGGCCTTCACATCGCCACAGGTGACGGGGTAGATGATGTCAGCCTCCACATCCACCTCCTCTGACATTTTTACTGTTCAAACAGACATCCGGTTAATGATACACACACTCATAATGACCTGTCTATTTAACTTCCACCATGAGTGGCAGGCGTGAAGGTTTCATTATACATGGGTGGAACATATCCTACTCACTAAAAACAGCTAAACTGCCCCCCCCCCCCCCCCCCCCAAAAAAAAATCAGTCCCACCCACATTTGACAACAAACATATGCCCCTGTTGAGTAATGTTATGAGAGAAGTGTCCATCTACAGAATGTGTCACACATTACCTATGACTGCCTCCTTTGACAGTGCATCTGTACTGGCTTCCGTTTCTGATTCCATGCTCCCATCTGCAAGGACTTCTCCTTCCCTGTGTGACACAAGATTACAACACAAAACTTGGCTTATTACAGCCCATTACTAGACTGACTATGGCGAATACGTGCGTGTTCCCACCTCAAAATCAATCACAGGTTTTGGTTTACTAGGACCTTCTGTAGGCGTGCATGTACTGTATGTGAGAAAGGGAGCAAAGCTGAGTCTAGAAGCAGGCTTGCATCTGACCAAGCAAAACCTTAACAGACTGAGATTACCCCAGTATTCTAGCCAGGTAACAGCCTTGTGGTAGCAAATGTGTGTGTGTGTGTGTGTGACAAGCTCACCCTGCATGGGTCAGATCTACATCCACCAGCACGGTTTTCAGATCATCCACTGAGGTGGCCGCCTCTCCTACCCCATCAGGGGTTGTCACGACTACCACCTCCTCCACATGCATCTCTGACGTTGCCATGGGCAGGATCTGACCTACAGGCCCTGAAACACTAATAAGCAAATTCATAGTCAGAACAGAAGAATGGAGAGATGGAAATGTTCCATCACACTCGGTGGCTGTACTACTATATATATGTTCTTCTGACATATCTTGTGAACACTGGAAAAGGGGTCATTAGACTTCATTGGTTGAAGTTTACGGTGACATAGGTTACCAGGTCAAAAGTGTGGCCTTTTGTAGCCAGGTGGGTGCCTTTTAAAATAATTTGTATTTGCTTTATTTTGCCACATGTGAAATCAAGTTCTCAAGGGTGGTAAGAGACAGGATGTTGTTAAATATGGAGTGTTATAGCAAAGAGTCCGTACATTTAAGTAATCTGGAGAATCCACAATTTTGTTTCAAATTAAACTCAATAACCACGTCAAAGAATGTGTTTTCATTGGCATTATGAGGTGTTGAGCGTGAGTTTTTTGTGTGTCTACAACATAGCAAAAAGAGATGTTCTGCCGACGCGAAGCGAAGCCACTAGCTTGCTATTAAGCTACCGGAATATGATAAATCAATGGACAATATGCGGCAAAAAGCTTGGCTGTGTGAGCTTGATGCTGGCGAACCATGCCAACAACTTCAAGCTGCCTAGCAATATATCCCAGCCATTGACTCATTCGTGTCCCCGGGCCCCAATATAAACCTCGATGGTCATGTTAGAACGGGGCTAGTACTACAGAGTAGCTAACGTAAGCGAGCTAGAGCTATGTGAGTTATGCTACACAACCATAAAGTAACGGTGTCAGAAAAATAAGGCTAACGGCGTTTAGCTTTGCTAGCTGGCTACGTAACGTTAAGTCGTTTGGTATAAAATAGCGTAATCTTTAACGAGCACGCACGTCGTTACGACGACGGGGGCGATCGTGGCGTGCGTGCACTGTTTATCTGTAGCTACCTACTGGCTAGCTAACCTGCTGCAGACCCTCTCAAACTATAATGTTAATTAGACTATGAAGTACTGTAGCTAACTTACAACTTACTTAAAGGTAGTTACGTATACACTCTATTTTTCATCTTACCTTTCGGTTTGTGATCTCAAAAGTAACTCGTTGGTGCAATGGTTGCTGTCAATGTTCTCCTGCGCAGTTGGGGCTATGGTATGGCTAGCTAGTTATAGCTATTCGCATTACAGCAAAGGCTAATGGGGTTTGTTCACGAGCGTCGAGGGTTGCTCTGGCGCAGTCGCATGATGCTTATCTGTGATGAATTCTTCAGCCACCCAAACCCTTCACGTGTTAAGATAATTATGAACAATACAAATAATAATAATAATAACAAAGTTGGAGGTTGTAGCGCTGTAATTATTTTTCAGTATCACTTTGGCAAAAGAAGGACAATTTGACATTTAGGGATTATAGCGATGAGTGACCCTATAGGCTACGGTAGTCCTATGGTAGTCTTCAACCACCTTAAAACTATTGAGCTTGTGTGTGGGTTCGGCAATTCAAAACTAGTGACTTGTTTGACACTGGAAATATTGTATTCTTGTGAGTTGCATACTGTCCATAGTCAGCAGAAGCTACAGCATAATGCAGTGCAGGCGCACTTTTAATGTACAGCTTGCCCCTTGTGACATGCATGGCTATGTTCTCTGAAAGCACCAGATGTGATCAACAGTTATACATGATAACCATGCCTGCAATACAGCAGACTAAATAACTATTGAATAACTTCCCAAACGGAAGGAATAGACTACACTTAAATCTAATTGAATGGTTTTAAGTTAGATCTTAAACATTTTCAGTATCTTTTTGCACACAATTGGAAGCATAGCCTACTTAAAATGTACACATTTTGTACTTTCATACTTATTGGCAACTTTAATATGTGTAAGTATGTACTTTGTACATACTTGTACTTTATATTTATTTATGCTTGGGTTCTAAAGGGATCATGTTGATTGAAGGAATTTGTGATACAACCCCATAAGAATAATGACAACATTCATTACACTTGAATTTTATTAGTCTGTTACACAGTTAGATCAACACAGAGAATCCCTATCAACAATCCATGCCGTATGTATGTAGAAGCGATGCAGGTCAGTATAGTATGTGTGTGTGCAATTCTCACATTGTTGGGTTTGTGTGAATGATGTGTGTTTGCATATGTGTGTGTGTGCATGCGTGCACAAGCAGATTTCAGATTCCAACCACTTAACTTCGTTCTGACCATAATAAACCGTGAAAATCTAATGGTTGAAAAGCCTGTGGCATTGTTGTATGTTTTGTGAAGAAACATTAACAGTAGACTGAAGGGTTGTAAAATGCACTATGACAGTTATGTAATATCTTGTGAGTAAACTTGTTCCTCTATTAAATGACAGATGAGTTTGCAGGATGCAGAGCTAAATCATGGCATTTGACACACAGGTGTTAAAAAAAGTTATTCCTCGCTAAAAACACACTTCACACAAGGGATTCCTGCAGGAAAGCCTTTTTATCCGGAGAGATCGGCTTGAAGCTCCTTGTTCCGGCGAACTTCTTCAGCATGCCTCTCCTGAAGAAAACAAATGTCACAGAAGAAAACACGTTCTCATTTCAAAGAGACAGACTTTAATGTTCACAGCCTTGCATTCATCGGGAGGGAAAATTGACGAAGCACAATTGAGATAAACCAGAGATGGAAAAAAAAGGAGAGACGAGAGTGAACACTCATATCAAATGTTATTTGTATAACCCTTTTTACACACAATGTCAAAGAGGTCTTCACACATGCCCATAGAACTGCACCTAAATCAACCTAAACCCTCAAGGAAGACAAGGAAAAACTCCCAGGAAAACTCATTATTTTTAAGAAGGACAGTAACAGTAATACATTTACATTTAGCAGACGCTCTTATCCTGAGCGACACAGTAAGTACAGGGATATTCCCCCTGAGGCAAGTAGGGATGAAGTGCCTTGCCCAAGGACACAGTGTCATTTTGGCACAGCCAGGAATCGAACTGGCAACCTTATGATTACTGGCCCAATTCCCTCACCGCTCAGCCACCTGACTCCCCAGTAATACGCACTGACAACGCTTCCCCTTACCTTTTCACGAAGCCTCTGCTTCATGGAGTTCAGGTATGCCTCACGGTTCTGGGTGATCACCTCCATTTTGTGGTTGAGCTTCTCTTCGGCCATCTTGCTAAAGTTATTGTTCTCCTCCAGGGCCTTGTGCAGAACCTCTCGCTCGTGTTCCCTCCGCTCAGCCAGCTGTCTCAGAACCTGGGCCTCCTGAGACTGGAGAACACACAAACACACACAAACACACACACACACACACACACACAGGGGGATGCTTAAAATGCAGATTAGGCTACATCATTAGAGGACTTGCGTAGGAATCTGGGTCACATCGAGGATTGACTATTGCAGAAAGATAATATAAATAAATCTGGAATTATATCTAACTCAGAAGAAACAAAAGAGATACTTTAGGAGCACACTGTTTATCTGTATAGTGTACATTCCTACATCATACAGTTAATATCCCATACCTAAATATACGGAATTATAATTCACATTTTGCATGTACTTATTATTTTAATGAAACAAATTCTGATTGGTCTGCCCCTTGTGTTGTCCCTAGACTTCCACTCACACAGTCTTTCCTCTCCACGGTACGACAGTAATGACAAGCCTTCCTTATTCATGACAGCCTTTTCCCCCTGAGCACCCAATGACATGCAGCCCAGGCTGTTTGAAAACCAGCCAGCCAGTCAAGCACTTGTCACCCAGTGATGGTAATTGGTGTTCAGTGGTTCTGGTGAGATGGAAATACTGGTATACCACAGAGGAAGGCAAAGAAATGAAACATGTTCGGAAAATCCTCAGAATTTAATATTGTGGGGGTTGTGAAGGCAGTTATTAGTAATTGCCATGGTGAGCGATGTAAGGGATTTCATTTTGACTGAAAGGTGTCTCGCGCTCTCGTTTTTCTGGCCATTCATGTGTGACAGCTGTGGTTTTACAATAGAATAGATATTTCAATACCTACACGAGAGGGGATGTGGGTGGAATTTGTTTTTTAATTATCCATAATTTTCTTCTTTTTTTCCCCAGCCAACCCTATTTCTATGCTTCACGTACGCTCCACTTTAATGATTCATCCATCCCTTCCCATCCTTTTCATTCTCTCCTCTTCCATCTATCCGAAAGGTTGTTAGTACTTGTTACCTTCCTTCTCTCTTCAGCAGCTTCCAGCCTCCTCTGCAGCTCATCCAGGGAGATGTCCTTCTTCCTGGGGGGAGAGGCCAGGGGACTGGGCTTGTCTGGAGACAGGTCGGTGGGCGACTTCAAGATCACCTCAAAGGACTGTCCAGACAGTCGCTTGTTGATGGGCTTAACCTCCATATCTGTTAGTATGCATACATAACTCGTCTTCATACAGCAAGACCCACACAGCGCAATGACTGCAGGTCTGTGAGACTTGACTGTGATGACCTGCAGTTATGCTAGTGATGTCTGTGATTGCCAAAGGATCACTCACCTCCAAACTGGTACTTGGCGGTGGGGATGGGCTGGGGGTATAGACA
Source organism: Osmerus eperlanus (assembly GCF_963692335.1). NCBI lineage: Eukaryota > Metazoa > Chordata > Actinopteri > Osmeriformes > Osmeridae > Osmerus > Osmerus eperlanus. The sequence continues at coordinate 20,478,682 of NC_085021.1, read as the reverse complement.
GGAACAGATGAGGGACATCATAGACATCTCCTTGATCTTCTCTGTGTAGGCTGGCAGGGCAAATTACAGGAGAGAAAGGGAAAGAGAGAGAATGTAATGATACTACAGGCTACAGCAATAATAGCGTTTCTACATTTTCCTCTGACTATTCTTTTGTGGCCATGGCAACTCCCCGGAATAATATATATTTTTGGAACGTATACAATAAAAGATCCGTTTAGAAAGCAAGGCCCTGAACTACATCCGGCTATCGCGTTCCGTACATTAGTCGCTAGCTACTCTACCGGCATCTCCATCGATTAATTGACTAGCGCATATTACAATAAATTAAATGGCTGTGAAAAGCAGCGATACATAGAGAAATTAAATTTAAAATCGTGTTCCCTGCCCGACCCACTGGATCAAATTGTTCGGTAGATTTTTTTTCTCGATAGATCTTAAATTGATACCTGGGGTAACCTACCCCGATGTCTACCACTATTTGGTAGAGCGTACAAAAGTCTAGAACGTTCATCAAAAAAGGACGGTTATGGAAATATAGTAAACAACAGTAAGTGATATGCAGTGGCCCACCATATGTTGTGTAGCTTGTTGAGTTGTAAGGTGCTTCTGAGAAAAATGTGATAGTGCAGCAATGGCAGTTTCACTATAAATGGAGTTACCGGCTCAATTGCATTACTGTACCTGCCAACACACTAGTTTTATCATCCTCAGCACTTACGTTTTTTTTTTTTACTGCACAAGAGCAGAGTGGTGCAATGCACGAGGCAGATGATTTATGGTCTACACTCCAAAGAGACATATAAACTCTGTGAGGAAAAACATTCAGTGTCAATAAAGGTGTGTGTGTGTGTGTGTGTGTGTGTGTGTGTGTGGTGTGTGTGTGTGTATGAAATTGAGAAAATGTTCAACACTTTTTCCCCTTCAAAACAATCTACACAAAGGACTCTTTGACATTCTGTCTCACAGTCTAATATGTGTCCTATCTCTCGTTTGCACCCCAAATCCTTCAACAGCCACAAGAGGAAAGACCATGCCTGAAGATCAGAGTCAATCAATACAGCTCTAATTAGTATTGTGTTGGTAAAAGGTCAGGCTTCACGCTATCTAAGAGACAAGAGGCTATCAGCAAAGCAGGGCTGTGTGGATTTGCTAGTCAAGAGGCTTTTATTGAGGATTTGGGGGAGGAAAAACAGGAGGTCACTGATTAGTCACACACACATGAACCCAGTGCCACAGTGAATTCAAATGGTTAGGGTTTTCCGGTATTATTCCAATTTGACTGTGGAAAATGTCCACTTAACACCAACAAAAGCCATGTTCTTATGCCTCAGAGGACAAAGGAATGAAACAAAATGGGTGTCAACCATATCTAGACTGCTGAGCTGTTTAATATCCTCAACAGCAACAAAAAAAATTATAACGTAGGGAAAAACTCCACTAAACCCAATACGAGCAACATAGCAGCTCACAATATCCACAATTACATAAAGAACGTAATTGAGTAACTTCTGAACGTTCCGCACAGACAAAGGGGATATTTTTAAAATGAACATGTCGATCTTTGCCTTAAAACCCTGCAGATGCATATCATGCAGTATTTATCTGCGTGGTTTCATTCTCCCCCCTCCACTCCTTGTCCTCACACGGGTGCCTGCCGTGGTTCAGCCGGGTGCCGTGCCAAGCAGTGCAACAACCCTCGAACCGAAGTTTCAGTTATGTAAGTGTCATGTTCTCAGCTACCTCTGTTAAGGGTTTTACTCAGTTTGAGAGGAAATGCATACCGTATATGTCTTAGGTTTCATCCAAATACCTAATCTGAAAAGTTTCACACAAACATGACATTTAAATGTAATTCGCCCCCTTCTGCATTTGACATATTACAGTGTTAAGGGATTTTACTGAAGTATCTATTATGGTAATGAAGATAGGGACTGTGCATGTCTAGACTACTGTCCCACAGAAGTACTACTTCCTCTTGAAGATCAATGTTCACCTAAAGATGTCCTTCCTTCTACAGAGATAAACAGTTTATCACCCTCAAGCACCTGTGGTACTTCTGATGAATGAATATGGAAGCCTGCTCTATTTGTGAAAGACTCAATATTTTTCATTACTTGTTTTTCATTGCTTGTTACGTTTCTTATTTGATATTCGATTTCCTGATAATTTGGGGTGCGGTGTAAGTGGCAGACATGAAAGTTGAGTTTTATTATTATGACAAGCTACGGTTAGCATATACCCTCCACCTTTACACTACATCTTCCTGTTTTATTCTGTTTGATATCTGGACAAAGTATAGATGTAGTGGTGGTGGTGGGGGGGGGGGGGTGAGAGAGAGAAAGAATAGGAGGGAGAGAACAGCAGAGATAGAAAAAAAATCTGATAAAGAGAGAATGCAGTAAGAAGATAGGGAGAGTAGAACGAGGGAGAGAGAAAGAGGGGAGCGAAGTGTCTGGAAATGCTTTGGCCCCAGACATATTCTACATGACAGTTCTATATTCAGGAGACGGTCTGTGGCCTCCTGCGGTGTGGAGACATCTTTGCCACAGCAGGGGGCCCTCCTCCCACTATCCCTCTCTCTCCATCCCTCTCTCTCCACCCCTCTCTCTCTCCATTCATTTCTATCACCATCTCTCTCCATCCCTCTCTCTCTCCATTCCTCTCTATCACCATCTCTGCATCCGTCTCTCTCTCTCCATCCTCTCTTTACATTCATCTCTCTCTCCATCCCTCTCTCTTAACCCTTGTGTTATCTTCGGGTCATTCTGACCCATCAGTCATTGTGACCCACCGTCGTATTGCGACAACTTTACCGCATACAAAAACAAAGTGAAGCATTTTCTTTTAACCGTTGGGCTGTCTCAGACCCCCCACATTGCAAAGGTTAAGGCTTACTTGTTTTTGTATTGGGTAAAATTGGGTAAACACAACGATGGTTCGTTATGAACCTTTGGGTCATGTGACCCAAAGGCAGCACGAGGGTTATTCCCTCTCTTTCTCCATCCCCATCTCCATCCTTCTCCAGTCCTCTCTCTCGAAAACACATTTCCTCCAATTCACATCTCTTTGGTAGGGACACTCAGAATTTTACTTCCTGTCTGTAAGGAGGATAGGACTCACACACACACACGTTCTCTACCACGAGGCTGCTGGCTAGTGTATGGGCCACTGGGGTAATCTCAGTCTTAAAGTTTTGCTCGGTCATGTACTAAATAATTGAGAAGCACACTGTCAACTCCAGCCCCCATCCTCTACAGCAATCCATTTGGGTGCAAGCACACAGACACACAAAGGCTTTCACATAAAAACATTGTATAGCTACCGCACAAAAAAGGACAATATTACCATATTTCTGCATACTATTTGAGTCCCTTCACCCCTGAACACACACACATACAAGCACACACATTACACACATATAAACACACAGACACACAACCAACACAGCACACACACACAAACAATCTCCTGCTGTGCGCACACACACACACATGCTCTTCCACTGCTGGGTTCGCATTCTAAATTATTAAAACGTTCTTTTTTAGAAAACCTCCATTCGTGACTCAGGCTGCAGCCCAAAACCTATCTTTGCTCAGACTCTCTTTGGGATAATGGCCACCTTTTGCATCGCTTAGGCAAGCTGCACTGCAATGCAGCTGTGTGTGTCCGTGTGGGGACAATTCAGGGAGACTCACCACTGGGGAGAAAGAGCTGCTGTACTCGTATTATGCTACAGTAGGTTCAGGTGCTGTCCGTGGTGCTGAAACTGTGAATAAATCCCATTGATTCTAAAGAGTGTGTTTGTATATTTCTCTGTAGCATCTAACCCATCCTTCCGATTTCCACAGAAAGCTGAAAACAGCACACTTGGACTTCTGCCAAGAAATCAGAACACAGTTATTCTTTGTTTGTACCGATTTTGATTTGCCTCGGGCTGATATGATTTGACTGTTTCCACGTACCTGATTCAGGCTGAAGTAGTTCCTGTCCAACTGTCACATTAGTTTTCTCATACACAACACTCATAACACGGCCCAACTTTATAACACTATCAAATAAAAAATCAATTGAATCATATTGGATAACACTGGATTGTCTAAGTTTCTGATGAACACTCACAAAAGACAGGAAGAAAATCGAACTTCCCATAAAAAAGTCACCGTTTAGACTGCAGGAAAAACATAATGGCTGTGTGTTTCTTCTGTGCTTGCGTCCTACTTTACCCATAACACTGCACCTACGGTTACCCTAATATTTCTTCTCAATTGCACTGTCTGGCTAACTGGGTGTCACTAGGGAAATTAGGTTGAGGCCCCCCGCTTGAAATCATGCTCGGATATGAAATCTTAATATAATTTCTCCTTTGGCTCCCCCACCACCCCCCAACCCCCACTTCTTATCCTTTCTTTATCGCCCTCTTTCGCTTTCAGCTCTCACCCCCCCCCCAGGCTGTTATTCCTTTAGTTTCTGCTCCATTGTTTATCTCTATTTCTACATCTCTCCACCTTAAACTCTCAGTCCTTTCACCGCTCCCACTTTTATCTTCTTTACAGGACTTCTAGGAGTCACTCCAGTCTACAGGCACTATTCCCCATTCACAAGGGAACACAACAAACTTTTAAAAGCAGGCTTTGATAAGACTGAGAGACCATGCACGCACATATTGCACACTAGTACAAACCCACTGGGAACCTAGGAGGAAAATCACCAACCAAGATTACAACAAAAAAACAATGTTCAAGGGCACAAAAAATAAAATTGTTTCCCGTTGTATTACTTGTTCCTTTGTTCTTTTCATGGCGATAAGAAATTAAACTTGATCTGAAAGATTTGTAACTGCTACATTTAAATCTCTAGCCTTGTTGTGGGTCTTGCAATGTGTGTCACACTGGTGGACCACCCAGTCCTTGTCCCAGTCCAGATCTGACCTACGAGAGAAAGCTATCCAAATGGAACCAGGTAATTGATTGGAGCAGAATGGGGGTGAAGGTCGGGTCATCTCAGCTCTGAAAGAACGTGTGACCTCTTCTTCTCCTTTTACCCAACCCCATCCATCTTGATTAAGACAATACTCGATAAGAAAACTAAGAATAATTTGATCAGCTACAGGCTTTGCTGAGGCCTCCACGTTCAGCTCAGCTATTTGTCTTCCACATGTGAACTACAGTGACACCTCACTAAAAGGAAACGATTTGCACCCGATGCAAAAGCGGATTCCAAAACGAACACAGAGAAAATTTCAGTTTTTATCTCTCTGCCTCTCGTGTTCAACGGTCCATTTATTGTAATAGTCTTCCCACAGAGAGCAGCTGACCTCTGTAAATGCCTACTGTGCTGGCACATGCCGAACACATGGACTGCTGTTGTGTCCCCTTGTTCTATCTGTTGCTTAGGGTGTGGCTTTTCCTTGCACAGAATTATTGATCCACAGCACCACACACACACAGACTCACCTAAAAAAAAAACACACAACCACTCCAGATCATTAAGATAAAGGCCCCCTTTGCCAGTAAAGTAATGACACAGCATGGGGTTGTGTCACCATTTGAACATTGCTGGTATATCTGCATCCTCTTCCTTTGTGTTGTCTAATCGCTTGCTTCCAAATCTTTCTTTCTTTTCTTTCTTTTCTTTCTTTCATTCATTCATTCTTTCTCTCTCTTTATCTCTCTCTCTCTCCCCTTCCCATCCCCCACCCTGTCCTCCAGCTGAGCTCTGCTGGGAACAGGGTGGTGGCCCTGGAGGTTTTATGTGTCTGATGTCTGGGTGTCTGCAGCCAGGACGCATGTGGCTTGGGCTAATAGGACCAGACTAGCCCACAGCCCAGAGCACACATCACAGAAGAAACATCTAAATGTGTCCGGCCTGAGCTGGTCTTTGTGTGCCCTGTGTGTCTATCTTTCAAGACACCTTGTGGTGGGCATCATTCCCAATGTATTATCAATCAAGCAAAAGTAAATAGTTGGTGGCTGAATGGAGTCTGGATGGGATGGTTAAGGTTGCTGCATGAAAAATGAATTGAATATGGGCAATTTCAGAGCTCAATTCCATGTTTACACAAACTGTATTATGGTATTACACTGTAGCAAAATGAAAAGTCCATTACAATCAATTTCTACAGCTTTAGCAGGCTCAGTGTGACTTCAGTAGGGAGGAAGAAGAGTGTCAGTTGGTGGAGGATTACTGTAATATGCTTTTCAGTTGTTGATGTGTTTATAATAGCATTACAGTACACGGGGCAGAGGCCTAATAGCATTAGCCATAAATGAAATTACACGTATCCTGACATGAAGAGATGCCAAAGGTTGCTGTATGTCTTGGTGACTTCATCATCATATGTAAATTAAATCATTTAATTAATTAAGACAAAGGCCCTCTTATGAAAAAAAACGCACACACATACACCCATAATGACCTTAGATGCTTTTATCAGTCATTATTTTAAGCAAAGTTTGTTGCCACTGAAATAATCATCCGAATATTTCTGTCCATCCTATATAATTAAGTGCATCGATGGGCTATAAAGTAAAACTCAAATAAAATGTCCGACTCGGTCTTAGCGTTGTTTTAGCGTTTTGTTGTCACACTTTCTAACAATGAATTGGCATAATATGGAGATTAAACGTTTTGATTTAAGGAGTGGCCCTCTCATCTTCACCAAAGCTCTTTAACAGCCCACATACAGCAAAATATTTTAGGCCTAAACAATGAATTCGGCAGGTTATATCTTATTCAGCAACAACAATACTTCGTAAGGATTTATAATCCTAAAACATGTAACGGCGAAAGGGTAAATACTGTACATTTAGGACAGGTACAGTAATGGTGCACCGACACAGGCTACACCCAAATAGTCCTCAATATCAGCAAGAACACGCGCACTTATCACACCCCTTGTAAGAGTCGTACCTGATATAGTGCTCGTCATGATGGTGGTCTCCGATATCTGGCGAATGCAGAAAGAAGGTCAACCGTATTCAAGGGAATTGAGGGTGATATGGATCCGCGTCTGTGTAAAGGCTGTCCGGTGCTGCGTTAACGAACAATGAACGACGCACTCTCAGTCACATCTAAAGGGCTGTGGTTTGACAAGAGGAGGGGTGATGGCAGGGGGCGCAGGCGTGATACGCGCACGCACTATTTCTCCCCTTGCGCACGTTTGATTTTAATTAATAGGTGTGCATTGCATCAAAAACAATTTCTGTTTTTTAAGGTTCAACTTGTAAAAGCGCATTTTAGCCTTGCGCACTATAGTCTGGTACATTTGAATTATCCTATTTTCAAATTGCATTTCACAAATAATCAATGAAATTACTTATTAATGCACCCATGCTTAATATTAGTTTTGCTGTTCCATTTTCAGTATAATATGCGGTCATTGGCATTTGATGAAAGAGCCCTAAAGTAAAACTATATGTTTAGATTTACAACGATTGTAACACTTTGAACACAGCAATACATTGTGTAAAAGGGAAATGTAAAGTTCAAGCACACATGCATGCCAAACATTTGGCACATGCCTCATTTGCAGCCATCTCAAGCTTTCTTTATAAATATATTATTGCCCGTCTTACTATTTGTTTACCATGCATCAAATATTTATTATTAGCATGACTTATTTAGCGTCTTTTTTTATTTTAATCAATGTCAATAAGACTGGTTCTCAAAGTCAGAGAGGGGAGTTGTCGTTCATGGGAAAGAGGGTGACAATCTGAGTCTGAATGGTTGCTTTGGCAGATCATTAGACAAGAATGGCACTGTAATGCAGATCATAAACACACTTTGAATGGCTATTGATTACTTCCATGGCTCACATAACCCCTCTATTTGACACGTTCAGTGCATGAAAAAACATATAGACAATATTCCAACAGCACTTACGAGCATTTCTCCACTGGACTATGTTGCCAGCCAACTGGGATGATAACAATACAGTCTATAGTCAGATAAAAAAATACAATAAAATATTGTTTTGAAATTACAGTATATGTTATGGAATGTCAAAGGCAAGAAGGTTGGAATGGAAGATTCTAGAAGATTAAAGTAGGTCACGTGTAATAGAAGACATCAATCTTGTTCTTGGAATGTTGGGATGAGGGGAAACAAGGGAGTTGGGGGTCTTAGTTTCCCTCTCATATCAACATTGATTGATGGAATCCTCAAACATTTTAATACGTTTGGTTGCATGGATACGGAACCTCTTTATTGTAGGCTAGGCTACCCTTTCTGTAGATTAGTGTGTCAAGCAGATTGGAATCACAGATGTTTTTTTTTAACCAAATCAGTGATATGCATTGGTATAGGCTACTACAATAAGTACAGTATTTGCATATCATGTTCAGATAAATCAAATATCTTATTGGCACGAGAAAAATAGTCTTGTCATTAAGAAGGTTCTCGTTTTTATGTCTGACCTAGTTTCAGCAGGTTTCTTGGGATTGAGGTCTTTGTCGAATAAATTATGCCTGAAGGTCTTTTGATCATTTCAGCGTTCTAGTCTAATTTATAACCTGGAAATACTGTACTCTCTTCCAGTAGTTCTACAGTAAATGTAGCCTACCTCTCTCTGTGTGTGCGTGTATGTGTGTCCCTGCCTGATGTTATGGACTTTCGAAGAAACTTTAGCCTACTTCAAGTGAATAACTTGCCTAAACACATTTACAGGTTGTAGACAAGTTATGTAAAAACCTTATATGATTAACATTGAAGGCATTTTCTAAAATGCTGAAGTTTTGATGGTCCTCTCCGTAGGCTACTTTATAGAGAAGCAGCTATTTTGTGACCAAAAATGAACACGGAAAATCAGTTTTCAATCGGTATGATCAACTGCGCATGACAGGCACGAAGGAGCTCGCGCCAAGCATGAAAGTTGCGGCATGTGTCAACCTTGTTTCAAGTTGCATTGCAATTTATGGAAACATGTGTAACTATCTACATACTTTAGCAATTTGAGTATTTTAATCCTGGTATGTCTAGCAGATCGTTGTAATACTACTGCTAACCAACTAGCTAGCTACAAACGTTGCTGCCGAGTTGGTGTCAAGTCTTTGTATTTGTGTTGTTGCTAGCTAGCTAACCAACCAGTAGCTAGCCAGACGATAGCCGCTGTAATCAGCAAAACACTGAAAGGCAATTCACTGGCGTTGCACGATGCCTCCGCTGACATTGAAAGGGGTAACTGTGGATTTCCCTTTTGATCCGTATGAATGCCAAAAGGATTACATGAGCAAAGTGATTGAGTGTCTACAAAATGTAAGTGTTCTTTTCAAGGAAGCTTTTAGCTAATTAGCTAGGTAAGAACTAACTTGCTAGGTGAAAAATTAGCTACCTTGCCGGTACACTAATTAGCTATACGTGTCAATAATCCCAATTAGTTTTGATAAAAGTTTGCTAGATACTAGCCACGAGCAAGTAGCATAGCTCCTGAAGCTTTCACGAAGTGCTGTCAACTAAGGGCTCTAGTAGTTTACTGGCTAGTTGGGCAATCCCGTCCATATGGACAGGAATGATGTGGGCTGAGACTGAGTCCACTCATTAAATTGGCTACACGTCAAAATGTGCATATCATCACTTGACACAGTGCCCTATCATGGCCACCTGCTTTAATACACCATGTGATCTTGTTAAAATCCCTTGTAGTTGAATCCGTCGGGGTACATTTGATTATTAATCCACATATCTATCCGTATTTCAGAAACAGAATGGCGTTTTGGAGAGTCCGACGGGTACTGGTAAAACACTGTGTCTTCTGTGTTCCACCCTGGCCTGGAGAGACTATTTCAAAGACACCATCTCTGCGCGCAAGATAGCAGAGAAGCTGGGAGGAGCGGAGCTGTTTCCCGACAGACCCTTGTCTTCATGGGGTACTGCAGCAACAGATGGCGACACACCAAGTATGGGCATCTCACACACTTGGCATCTGTTCCTTTCTGGAAAATCACGTTTTAATTATGTCATAGCACTGCTGTTGATCTGTTCGTTTTGTTGTTGCTTCAGTTGGCATTTAAATTATTTGGCTGATTTAACCATAACTTGAGATTACATTATTTAGGAATCGACATCAGGGAGGCTTTAAGTCTTAAAACGAAAAATGTCAGGTGTTCAATTGAACTCAGTTGACTTTATTGATCTCAAAGAAAACGCAAGATGTTGTTTGATATTTGTCTTTTGAACTCTGCAGCCTACTATACTGACATTCCGAAGATCATCTATGCATCCAGGACACACTCTCAGCTGACTCAAGTCATCAACGAGTTAAAGAACACCTCATACAGGTCAGCCTCACTGTCTCAGCTGACCCCCTCCTCTCCAGGAGAGAAACAGCCCTATGATAATATTCATACGAGTTCACTGCTATTTTTGTCAAATAACTCTTCTCTGTATCCATATGTGTATCTGCCCCCTCCACACACACACATACACTTTTGCACACACACAGATAAAATAGCAAGTAATCTATTTGTTGTTGTTGTTGTTGTTGTTGTTGTTGTTGTGTGGCCTCCCCCTCCCAGGCCCAAGGTGTGTGTGTTAGGATCCAGGGAACAGCTCTGCATCAACCCAGAGGTGATGCGACAGGAGAGCAACCACATTAAGGTACGTGGAGAGGAGCGGGAGGGAGATGAGCACAGCTTGCGTTTAATCACCCTGTCCACATACACTGTGGAGGCGGAGGGAGATTACCGGATGTCAGCTCTAATGGGTGGACGCACAGCAAGCTTACTCAACTCCTGATGGTTGGATGGTTTTATAATGGATGTCAGGATGTTACCAAAATATCTATTCTTTAGGATCCTACTTGATTTTATCCTCAGTTTGATCTGGCTAAGCTAAGAAGCAAGATCTCTATGCATCTTCTGATCCTTGATCTTCTGCTGTGCTTTCTGCACTGCATGTATGCCGCTTTGGATAAAAGCATCTGCATAATGAATGAAATGTTGGATGTAATCGTGGTTCTGCAGTGTAGTCCTGATTGAAGCGGCCATGTTTCTGCAGGTTCACATGTGCAGGTCCAAGATCTCCACCAGGTCGTGCGTCTTCTACAATAACGTGGAAGGTATTCATGTGTGATCAATTCCCAGGGATTGACTATGTTTCAGACACAGTGTGTCTACTGTCCATTGTCTAGTCCTCAATGCTCTAGTCTAAACCTGCTGCACAGCAACACAGATACCAAACAGTTTCAGTCAATCTAATTTATGGATATTTATGTAATCTTACAGTTAGTATGCATGTACGTTCTAATAGAGACTGAAGTGATTGGATCTTCTTTGTTGTCCCTCCAGAGAAAAGCACGGACAAAGAGTTTGTGAATTCCATTCTGGATGTGGAGGACTTGGTGAAAGCTGGCAGCAAACAGAGGTCTGACACTATTGTATTTTTTCACAAACAAACCTCTAAACATTTCCAGCAACTGCTACTAACAGGTACATTTAGCCGAGCTGGAGGAGGGCGCATTAGAATATTGATGTCTCTGGGGTGTTGAACCTGCGAGTGCAGGCAGTGGTAGCTGATGTTTGCCTGATAAGGCTTTGAGTTATAGCTGGAGCCATCAGATATATCATCGTTCTGGATTCCCTCTGAAGTGACACCCACACTAGCAGCCCAGAACAACCATGGATGCTGGATGATGCATGTTTATGAATTAATTTGCTTCGCAGTGCAGAGTTTAGGGATTGAGGCACCGAAGGCACTCTTTTTATTTATTTTTTTACATTTTTATAAGGCTGCAAATTGGATTCTGTAATTTTCCATCACGTTACGTTAAATTGCCTACATATTTTATTCACCATGAATTTTTCGCGACTAAACCGTCCTTGACCTATTCAATGTTACATTACGTTGGAAAATCACGTTTACTATTTAAAATTAATTACTTTTTTTTTTTCTCCCTTAAAATCCCTTCCTAACAAATATATACCCAAGGTAGTATTCATTGTTTTACTTATAAACGCCCCGTGACAGTTTGACTGAATGGTTCATCAGCTTTCTTTTACTGATGTTTGCTTTATTTCACTAGGGTTTGTCCTTACTACCTCTCTCGGTCCTTGAAACAGCAGGCAGACATCATATTCATGCCTTATAACTACCTCTTGGACCCTAAGGTGAGACACGTTGTTTCTTAGAAGGGACAAGTAAGTAAGACCCTTGTCTCCTTTAGTGCACCATAAGAATGGAAAACAAACCGCCATTTCATGCTCGTTTTCAAAGGGCCTGGAAGTGGCCTTATGTCCTTGAATACTTTTTTTTGGTTTACATGCACGTAAAACGTGTTTGTAAGTATCGTCTGCATCTATGTATGTGATTACTAGAGTAATGATTGTGTGTTGTGTCAGAATTTTTATTATTGACAGCATTTCAGCTTTAATGAGAGATGGTGACAGTTTATTAGAGGGAAAGGAAATACAGGGGAGGACCTGCCGGAAATTGTCTGACCGGAATCGAACCCAGGTCCCTGCAGTAAGGCCTTTTGCTCTTACTCAGGTGCCCCTATGTCAGCATTTCTGATGGCAGTGCAGAAACTTCAGTCCATATTATAATCAATAAAGATGTGTCATGATGTATTTGAATGTTCTCTCTCGTTTTGAGCTGTGCCCTTGCCCCAAATGGAGATGCATTATCCTGAACCATCTTCTCCCCTCGTGTGTGCGTGATCCCCTCACCCTCTCCTCCTGTTTCCTCCGCAGAGTCGCAGAGCCCACAACATCGAGTTGAACGGGGCAGTGATCATTTTTGACGAGGCGCACAATGTGGTAAGAGACTTCTGGCCTTCTTGATGTATTCATAAGCTGTGGATGTCATTGATAATTGATATTTGCTCGCCCGCATCCTCAAATTATTATAAATTAGATGAAGATATTTATTATTCAGCAGCTATTTGAAAGGGAGTGTCTTCATCGGGCTACTTTAACGAAAATGCTCCTGTATTCTGAATGGTGGTAAACAGTGAACATAATTATAATATGGCGTGTGGCAGTTAGAGTACCGGGTGGTTTTATGTGACCTGCCCCCCCCCTCACTCCCAAGTTTGGTACGTTCCACTCCAAGTGTACCCAATGTCCCAACCCTGGTCTAGCCTCGGTGAGAACATTCTGCTCTGTTTCTCAGGGGGGTTATGCAACCTGGCCTCTGCCTGGTCTCACTGCACTACAGTTCTACCACCACAGCTCACAAACTTGCTCTGTGTGTGGGCATGTGTGCGTGTGTGGGCGTGCGTGCGTGTGTGTGGGCGTGCGTGCGTGTGTGGGGGCGTGCGTGTGTGTGTGTGTACCTGGTGGTTCTGATGGTGGGGGTAGGGAACATTAGATGAAGTGCAAGTCACGCGACGGTCCTGCCAGTGCTCGTTACAGTCAGCCTTTGCCATTCTCCTGGCACTAATGTGAGGATCCTGACTCTGCAAGAATCACACACACAGAGGCAGAGACCGGAACACTGCCCCCTTGTGGACAAGCATTCTCAATTGGTGAATCTTGCTAGTCGGTGTCGCAACATGAACTTCCCTGCATTATGTTTCTGTGGTTTATGGATTTATCAACATTCTTCCAGGGGGCCATTCAATCAACCATAAAAATCACACATTTATGTTGAAAGAAAAATAAGTACAAATTACAAAGAATCCAATTCCAGCACCAATCCCATTACCAAGAACGACACGATAAAACAACCAAACTTTGGGAAGAACCTGGACAGCGGCCAACTTCCTGAAAGACTGCTGGCTCTCTCCAGTACCACACAGCCCCGACGGGCCACTGCAGAGTCCTATATCATCCTGAAGGACCCATGACTTCATACATGCATGAATGTACTGCTGGGACCACTGCAGTACAGGAGCTGGAATCTCATTTTGTTTTAGGATTAGTTTGTATTCGTTGCAGAAGGGAGATTTCCTTTCAGCGTTTGTCTTCCATAAGCAATATAGCTGTTTGGAATCTAATGCCGAGAGGATATTATAAGCTTTGATTAATGTGGCCTGGTTCTGCCTGTTGCGGCTTGTTGAAAGCCGATTGGGTTGAAGGATTGTTGAGATTTGACTGCTCGTTCTAAAGCTATCATGGTTTACCATTGTGTCTGTGACAGTGCTCATCCCCTCTCCCTCACAGGCACACACACGGACACAAAACGGTCCAAATGCTAAGTCAGCATGTTGCTAATATTGAGTCTTACATTTACATTTAGTCATTTAGCAGACGCTCTTATCCCGAGCGACTTACATTAAGTACAGGGACATTCCCCCGAGGCAAGTAGGGTGAAGTGCCTTGCCCAAGGACACAACGTCATTTGGCAGAGCCGGGGTCGAACCGGCAACCTTCTGATTACTAGCCCAATTCCCTAACCGCTCAGCCACCTGACACCCGAGTCTTAATAGTCCTAATGGCTGCCTCTCCTCTGCTTATGTCTTCTGTCACAGGAGAAGATGTGTGAGGAGTCCATGTCGTTTGACCTGACGCCCTACGACCTGGCGTCTGCCATCGACGCTGTGGACAAGCTTCTGGTGGAGCAGGCTCAAGAGGCTGGCCAAGGACAAGCCAGCGAAGACTTCAATGTGGAGTCCTTAAACTCAGGTTCGAATTGGGATGGTTCTAGTAGCGTACACATTGTAGGAACCACATTCTCCTTTTAGTTTTCATTTGTTTTGGAATTATGTCCATTGTAGTTTTTATTTTATTTTTTTACTACAAAGACCCTTATCTAAGATGCCTGATGGATTATTCCTACCTACATATATCAACATCTAAGTATGACTATTAATATTTTCATTCTAGGGTTGAAGTTGGACATTACGATGATTGCCAAAATAAAACGTGAGTAGTTTTAATTCATTTTATCAACTGAGTTTCTGGTTATGAAATTATAATTTGTTAAGTTACTGTCTTATACTTTACAACCCCATATTTCCCATTTCCATGCAGAGATCCTGCTCGATCTAGAGGTTGCCATAGATTCTTATGAAGTTCCAGAGAAGGGTATTACCAAACCTGGCAGGTGTGTGACATTCAGTGAAGGAACTGTAGTTGGTCATTACTTTGATTTATTGTCACCCAATTTAAGACAGGATCATTCGTTGAGGCTCGCTCACGTTGTGGAATGCCAGGTTGTAATCCGATGTACTTTTGACCTGATTCCTGTCTGCTGCTAGTTTCATTTACGAGATATTTCAGAGGGCACACCTTACTTTGGACTCAAAGACTGCTGTGTTTGAAGCTCTGGACCAGATCGCAGGATATCTGGCTGGACGTGAGTCTCTCTGGACGCACACACTCCTTTGACACTCAACACTTTGCATTTCCTGTTCAATGGGAGGTCAGATGTTTGAATCTTTGTGAGGTTATGGTTGTGCTATGTCCTTGTGAGGGGGGGAAATAATTGGAGTATCTCAGATGAAAGCTGATCTGTTCCGCACGCATCCATTGTTTTCCTTGGGTGACTAAAGTAAAAGTCCAGGCAGTGACTCACACTACAGTATATGTTTTGTTGACATTTAACAACGGAAAGAATTCGCCGCAGATTGTTATTGTTGTATTGTTTCTGCCAGGACCAGGAATATTTATGAACACGACTGGATTGCAGAAGTTGTCAGAGATCATCCAGGTAAGCAATGTGATTTGTTTTTGTTTTTTTGGTGCAATGACAAATGCCTTCTTTTTTAAATGAATGGCTGTGTTTGCTTACAAAGACAATGATTCCCCTAATTTTCATTTTTTTCCATTTTCACACATGTACTGAATCAGAATCAGAATGGGATTCATTCGCCATGAAAGTTTGCACAGACAAGGAATTTGCTTTGGCAGGAAGGTGCATACAATACACATATAGGGACCTAAAATTTAAATATGTGGACTATCTATACTAAGGGTACATAAACTAGCAGTACTAAGTGGAATTAGAATTAAATAAAATATACAATAAAATAAAATATAAGTTGCCGTAATTTACAATCTAAAAAAAATATAAATAAAAATATTACAAAAAATACAAATGTACAAGATACAATTTTGTAAGGCAGTGCAAAAAGCAGTGTGTTTTAAGCAGGAAGTCATTAGAGTCAGTGTGGTCCCTTGGCCTTGTTGAAGAGGCCAACAGCGGAAGGGAAGAAACTGTTTTTGTGGTGTGAGGTACACAATGGAGCGTGAGATTGACAGGCGGATCGGTGCGGCGTCCGCAGTGATGCGGGCTCTGCATTGGTCCGTTGTGGTGAAGAAGGAGCTGAGTCGAAAGGCGAAGCTCTCTATTTACCAGTCGATCTACGTTCCTACCCTCACCTATGGTCACGAACTGTGGGTAGTGACCGAAAGAACGAGATCGCGAATACAAGCGGCCGAAATGAGTTTTCTCCGCAGGGTGTCCGGGCTCTCCCTTAGAGATAGGGTGAGAAGCTCGGTCATCCGGGAGGGGCTCAGAGTAGAACCGCTGCTCCTCCGCGTCGAGAGGGGCCAGTTGAGGTGGCTCGGGCATCTGATAAGGATGCCTCCTGGACGCCTCCCTGGTGAGGTGTTCTGGGCACGTCCCACTGGGAAGAGGCCCCGGGGAAGACCCAGGACACGCTGGAGGGACTATGTCTCTCGGCTGGCCTGGGAACGCCTCGGGGTCCCCCAGGAAGAGCTGGTGGAAGTGGCCGGGGAGAGGAAAGTCTGGGCCTCCCTGCTTAGGTTGCTGCCCCCGCGACCCGACCCCCGGACAAGCGGAAGATGATGGATGGATGGATGGATGGATGGATGGAGTAACTGAACATGCCAATACTCAACACTGAGAATAGCTCAACGAGCTGGAACGGTGACCTGCAAAGTACAAGGTCGTAGGTTCAAATCCAGCAACACTGAGTCTATCTTAATTTGAATACATGTTTAGTTAAACAGGATGACATCGTTCTAAAGTACCATGCGCAATTTCACCTTGATATGTCAAAATATCATTGAATTACAGCTGTTTAAGCTTTGGCCGAATCGAACAAGCCATGCTACAGGATATACATCTTTTTTTCGGGGGACAGAAACTGATCAGAATTTCTCAGCCTTGCGGGTAGCTCAATGGGTTGAAGCGTTGTACTGCAAAGCATAAGGCCACAGGTTCGTTTCGAGGCACAGTCTTTTGGCCTGTCATAATTTTGATTACTTGTTTAGTTAAACAGGCAGACATCATTCTGAAATACCATGCGCAATTTCACCTTGAAATGTCAACCGTTTCTTAACCTTTGTCCCAAAGCTGACCAAAAACTAATACTCATATCACGCAGTCGGAGCACAGCTAGATAATCAGCGTCAACACCCTTGGGTACCCAGCATGCAGTGCGGCATATCAAAAAACGCAAAGACTCGGAAAAGTATGGTGCTCCAAATCGCAGCACCATACTCAATGTGAGGTTGAATCAAAGACTTAAATAGAATAGTAAATACTTCCTTGTCTACATATTGAAATGTTCTCCACAGGAGCCCGGCCATCTGGTTGGCTTTAGAGGTAATTGACACAATGTGGGTTTCGACCTTCTGATTACTAGCCCGACTCCCTCACCGCTCAGCCATCTGACTCCCGAATTGCTATCTTGGTTGATTCTGTGTCTTGTAGGGCATGTTACATGTTGGTACAAATATGAGTCTCGTGTGGCTTCGAGGAACTTGCTCCCTTCACTGCTCTCAGAACTTACTGTCCCTTGACCGTCACTCCATTTTATGATGGGAGTCAGATGGCTGAGCGGTGAGGGAGTCGGGCTAGTAATCAGAAGGTTGCCAGTTCGATTCCCGGCTGTGCCAAATGACGTTGTGTCCTTGGGCAAGGCACTTCACCCTACTTGTCTCGGGGAGAATGTCCCTGTACTTACTGTAAGTCGCTCTGGATAAGAGCGTCTGCTAAATGTAAATGTTAATGTTTGGGTAGTTGAAGTCTCCCAGTAACAGCATGTGTGAGTATCCCCATGTGTTACAGTTTATCACCATCTTATTTAGCGTCTCGTTATTTGTCGTGGTTGAGTTGGGATATAGATTGATATATGAGCTGTATGTGTGTGTCTATTTATTTTTCTAAACCAGTCTCCTAATTTCCAATCTTGTTCCTTGGTTCAATACTTTTTTTCCTCTCCAGCTGGTGTTCACAAGCGATCCACAAGAGGGCGGTGGAGGAGCGCAGATGCAGTCCAATACGGCTCTGTTCAAGGTAACTGTTTTTACTTGTCGTTGAATACTGGTTTCTGCCAGTGTGAATACCTGTTTGTGTTTTTGCCCTCAGGTCCACATTCATAGAGACACCAGTCATCACAAGAAAAAACAAAACAATGATATATGGTCTTCATCTTCAAAAAAACAAGGTAGACTGAAAATTATTTCTGAGAAGGTTTACGGAGTCAGGTGGCTGAGCGGTTAGGGAATCGGACTAGTAATCTGAAGGTTGTAATCTGAAGGTTGCCAGTTGCCGATTTCCTGGCCGTGCAAAATGAGGCACTTCACCCTACTTGCCTCGGGGGAATGTCCGACGGTGGGAAGAAAATGATATTTAAGGGGACGTGTAACGTTTTGGTTACAGGTCACTTGTTTCCTGGAATATCTTGTGGTTTATATGTGTGTGTGTGTGTGTGTATCTCTGTGTGTTTGTGTGTGTGTGTGTGCCTTCCAGGAAATGTTCTAAGTTACTGGTGCTTCTCGCCTGGATTCAGCATGAAGGAGCTGAAGGGGCAGGGAGTCCGCAGCATTATCCTCACCAGTGGCACCCTCTCTCCTCTCTCCTCTTTCACGTCTGAAATGCAGATGTGAGTCTGTGTGTTCTCAGTCAGCCCGGTCTACTGACCATGTTCAGCCTGGCCACGCACATCTTTTAGAATGAAGAACAACTGCCAACTGCTGTGAACACCAGCTCTAGCAAACTAACGAGATCAAATATATATATTTGAAAGCTTAATGCTTCAGCATAATGTACAGACACAACTCAAACTGCTTGGTTTAGACTATAAACAGTTTGTCCCTTTTCCACAGTTTGGTAGCATAAAACAGACCCTAAAACAGGATATTGCTCACTCATTCATTTGTTTTTTTTACAGACCATTCCCTGTGTGCCTGGAAAATCCTCATGTGATTCAGCATGATCAGATATTTGTCAGCGTGATAGACCGTGGCCCTGACAGTGTACAGCTGAGTTCAGCCTTTGACAGAAGGTGAGAATGACTTATTTAGTAGTCATCATTAATAGGCTAAAGGTAAGCGTGACTCAGCGTGTGGCCTAGTCTTGTGGGTTTGAGTCATGGGAACATTGACTCTGTCTAGTTTAGGGAATCCCTCAATGTTTGTTTATCAATTTGGAAAGTCACAAAAACGTGACTTAACTTTGTTCAACAACCTTGTGACAGAATGGAATCTATGCCAAACAATTCATTTGTTAAGACATGAACAAAGGTATATTTGGTAAATAAATAAATCCTGTTCACCTGTAGAAGACTATGCATTGTGCTTTTCCACACACAATGAAAAGGTTGATTGTTTTTATTGTGCTTTCGTAAAAGAATGGTCCAACATTTCTGGCAGGTCATCCGTGACTGAATGCACTGCTTGTGAAAATCTGTCAACTTGTTTTCCAATGCTTTCAGATTTCTGCCTGACAATATGGCGTCTTTAGGAAACACTGTCGGTAAGACATAATATCTTAACCACCATTATTCCTAAGCCAGGCCACAATAGAGTCAGTAGACATCATATCTCTACCATCACCTTTGTTGACTGCTGACCATTTTGTGACGAGACCATATTCAAAGTAGCGTGACAGTACATTCAAGCCTGTATGATATCTGTTATCTGTTGCTTCCCTGGTATTATGACAGCAATGTGTTGCTTGTTATCCTAAATTGCTGATATGCTTTTTCCTTCCATCTGTGTCTCAGTGAACCTGAGCAGAGTGGTTCCTCAAGGCCTGCTCGTGTTCTTCCCCTCCTACCCTGTGATGGACAAGACCCTGGAGTTCTGGAGGGTGAGTTCAGCTAAAGGTCAGGTCTAGGTCACATTCATTCATTGGTTTTGAAATTCACGTTTTCTATGTGGATACAGTTATCGGTTCATGAATGACAATTGATCTGATCTCTGTGTCCATGTAGTTTCCCAATTCTTGACAGACACCTCAAAGCTTAAAGGACAGGACTTTGCTAATGAGGTTCCCTCTTTACCCCGTAGGCCAATGGACACGCGGACCGTATAGAGAGTATGAAGCCCATGTTTGTGGAGCCCAGGGGAAAAGGAACCTTCACCGAGGTCAGAATTGTAGCTTTCGGCTAAGTTTAACATCTTGTGTTAAAAAAAAAAAGAATAATAAATCTTTTTTTCACTTCCCAGGCACCTGTTATAAATACAGAAATGCAGTTGCCTTTTCCAGGCCCATTTGAGTGTATGGCAACCTGTGGCTGTCATGATGAGGTTAGGTTACTTGATAACCTTCATTATCCTGGACTTAACTCTACTCCTCTGTAGATCATTGATGGTTATTATGACAAAGTCGACAGCGCAGAATCAAAAGGAGGAAGCTTCTTTGCCGTCTGTCGTGGGAAGGTGAGACCGAGTTTACTGATGTGTCTCTGTGTGTTTATGACCCTCTTCCTAGGAACCTTTGCTCATAAACAACACAAAACAAACAATTCTAGGTAACATATCAGTTTGTTTTCTCCCAAGGCAATCAATTGAACCCACACACGTTTCTCCCTCCTTGCTTGGCAGGCGAGCGAGGGCCTGGACTTTGCCAACTCGTACGGCAGAGGCGTCATCATCACAGGCCTCCCTTTCCCTCCCAGGATGGACCCTCGGGTGATCCTGAAGATGCAGTTCCTGGATGAGATGAGCAGGAAGAGAGTCCCTGGGGTGAAGGTGAGTGGATGCCCACCTTCACCGGTCCCGCCCCCCCCCTCCACTGATCATGGGGCTTAACCCCTGTGCTGCCTTCGAAGGTTCACAACGACCCATCGTTGTGCTGCGACAACTTCACGCAATACAAAAACAAATAAAAAGCATTTTCTTTTAACCTTCGTGCTGTGGGGGGTGTGAGACAGCCCGACGGTTAAAAGAAAATGCTTTTAATTTGTTTTTGTATGAGGTAAAGTTGTCGCAACACGTGGGGGGGGTCACAATGACTGAAGGGTCACAATGACTGAAGGGTCACAATGACTGAAGGGTCACAATGACTGAAGGGTCACAATGACTGAAGGGTCACAATGACTGAAGGGTCACAATGACTGAAGGGTCACAATGACCCGAAGATACATGTGTTGTGTCTTTTTAGAGCCTTAAGGATGTGTGTCTGTGTGTGTGTGCATCCTACCTTGTGTTTCCCCAGTACTTGACGGGGCAGGACTGGTATAAGCAGCAAGCCTACAGAGCAGTTAACCAGGCCATTGGCAGAGTGATCCGTCACAGAGAGGACTATGGTGCTATCTTCCTATGTGACCACAGGTTAGCCTGGGGGTCCTTCATTCCTAAATTCTGATCACTGGCATGCTTCAATGCCACCATTACTTAGATTATTAAACATTTCCTTTGTATCTTAGTTGTCACTGTACTTTTTGTTTGACTATTTTTCCTGTCATTTGATATGTTATGTTTAAGTCATGCACAGTCACGCTGATGTTACCTTCACCAGATTGCATCAGCGGTTTATGTTCTTTGTCTGTGTGATGTCCATAGATTTAAAAGCACAGACGCTCGCGCCCAACTGTCGTCATGGGTGCGGCCCTACGTGCGCACATACAACAATTTTGGGAATGTGGTCCGAGACGCCGCCCAGTTCTTCAGAGTAGCACAGAAACTGGTATGTTATGGCAACACGAGCGCTCTGTTTACAGACACGCTCTGTTTACAGACACGCTCTGTTTACAGACACGCGCCGTTTACAGACACGTGCCACAAAGATACATGTTTGATTCGTCCTCCGACTTTGGCAATCCCTGTGACTCAAGCATGATCAGGAACGTTTTTCCTCCAAAGAAAGGAAAAGACTCAGAAAAACGCCCATTTCTCAATGCGGGTTCTTGTAACACGCCTGTTTTTGTATTTCTGTAGAACGTTCCAAAGCACTTTGATCAGAACCTTACGATTGACCCTTACGATTGACCTTTTTGTTTTATGTGACAAGAGGCCTCCTATAGAGAAGAAGCCAGCAGGGAGGAGCCGTGGGACGGTGCGCTCCGAGGAGGCTCAGTGCTCCTCCCACTGCGCCTCCTCTCAGAACACCACCCTAAACCAGAAGGCCAAATCACTAGATTCTCACGTACCCAGCCTAAAGAGACGGAGGCTAAGTAAGGGGAACACTGTGCAACCAAACACTTTCATTTAATTAAAGGTTTTTATATTCCACAAGTCTTCATAATTGTTCATAAAAATAAATATATATACTGTGTGTGTTTATATTGATAAAATATATAATTTTATTGATACATTATACATAAAAATTCCTTGTACCAGATGAGCCTGGTGGAGGAGACGGCATGGCGAAGCTGTGTGTAGAGTACGAGGCAGACATGGAGGCAGGCAGGAGGAGGCCGGCCGGCCTGCTGGACGCTTTGGAGAGCAGCGACCGCCGCTACGCAGAGGACGAGGAAGCGCCGGCAGGGGAAGAGAGGGTATGATGGGGGTCAGATGGCTGAGCGGTTAGGGAGTCGGTCTATTAATCAGAAGGTTGCCAGTTTGATTCCCGTCCGTGCAAAATTACTTGGGCAAGGCACTTCACCCTACTTGCCTCGGGGGGAATGTCCCTGTACTTACTGTAAGTCGCTCTGGATAAGAGCGTCTGATAAATGACTAAATGTAATTGTATTCACCAGGCCAGATTAGTACCCCAAAGGGCCCCTGGGCACTGAAGCTCATGTGACTCCCCCCCCCCCCCACCCAATCATACTTCATTCACAACTTCTATTTTATTCTGATTGTTGAGGGCCAAGCAAGCCTTGTTTTTATGTAGCCCCCCCAAAAAAACTAAGATCAGAGAGGGCGCCTCTATGCCCAAGGGCCTCTGGGCACATGCCCAGATTGCCAATATGGTAGATCCACCCTTGGGTACGCATCACCAGGCCGCTCACTTTGCTGCCCTAGACCCCCCCTCCGCCCCCGCTCTCAGAAACACAGCTGCAATGTCCGCAGTTCATGTTTGTTCCTTTCTGGGTGACCAGAAAGAAGCAAGGTTCATCTATTGCATTGATGATGTCACCCTGAGTCATGTTTCACTAGAAAGGGTTAATAATCTCAAAATCTTGACCTGCGTCAAGGCTATATACCCTTCGAAGCTAACAATGTTTTCCAACAACTTGTCTGTTTATCACAATTGTTCCACTGGCTCATATATTCATTGACAGAATATAGGGGACTGACCTTGTTCTGAAATTCATGCAGTTTTTCCCATGATAGTCCCAACTCTCCGTTCTTTGCTTACTTGATGACATTTACTGTGTACATTTACATTTATTCATTTAGCAGACGCTTTTATCCAAAGCGACTTCCAAGAGAGAGCTTTACAAAGGGCATAGGTCACTGATCATAACAACGAGACAGCCACAAAACATTGCGAGTAGCCAAAACATGAAGCACACATTGTGAACAACCAAAGGAAGTGCCAAAGGGAAGAACCATAAGAGCATGTAGTTAAACAAGTTACAATTAAACAACATGAACTGCTATAAGTGCAAGTGTACCTGTGGAAAAAAAGCAAGCAACAATAATAAAACAATATATCACAGCGAGTACAAAAATTTAAGTCAGTTACCACTAACCACAAAAGCAACAAGTCTCTAAGCAAGAGTCATTGTGATCCTTGAGGAAACTAACATCGGGTCAAGCGAACCATTCCTAAGTACCGTTGTACTCCCGGAACAAGTGCGTCTTGAGCCTTTTCTTGAAGGTGGAGAGACAGTCAGTGTCTCTGATGGAGGTGGGGAGTTGATTCCACCACTGGGGGGCCAGACAGGAGAAGAGCTTGTGTTGGGACCGGGCGGTCTTGAGCGGTGGGACCACCAGGCGGTTGTCTGAAGAAGACCGTAGGTGACGGGTGGGGGTGTAGGGCTGCAGGAGAGACTTGATGTAGACGGGTGCAGTCCCGTTCACTGCTCGGAAGGTCAATACCAGGGTCTTGAATCTGATACGGGCCATGATAGGTAGCCTGATGTACAATATGTACTGATGAATATATATTATTAAATTTATCAAATGTTTATGTAAGTTAATACCAAACCATATTTATATACCGTCCTTATGGCATACTATTACCTAGGTTGATGTGTGCAATCTGGGACGTTCCAGTCTGTTACACAAACTGAAACCTAAATGACCTTGCCACGACTATCACCCCATAAACAATGACTCCTGTCCACAACTTCCCAAAGTTAAATCATTTTAGTTATCGAGAACTAAAATCTAACCCCCGCCCCTGTTTTCCTGTTACAAGAGTAACAAGCAAATCTACCAGGTTAATCTATTGAAATTCATTGAAATTGGGGGAAAAAAGGAAATGAGAAAATGTAATGACCGTAATGCATTGGTGATCACAGTGAGCAGGCTACTTCTGAGCCTTTCCATGGTGAAACGGAACACTGGTGGGAACCATAATGTCTGATCACATTATTATTTATTTATTTTTATTCTCCCCAGGCCTTTCGCATGTCAACTCTATCTCTTCAGTACGACAAGCGCTTGGATGACGAATTCCGAGGCGGGAAACGCAAAATCAAAGTGGTCCATGAACGGGTAGGCAGAAGCCTGCGCTCCTTTTATGGTTCTTAGAGAAGTACCACGTTATGTGTCATCATCTTACTTCCCTACCGGTGTGATCATCTGAGTAACTTGAAAAGTTTTATTGACGAGAAAAGGTCACAAAAAAAACCTTTGTTTCCTTCAAGATGACTAACTTTGTGACGGAGGCGGCAGAGGAAAGCAAATCGGGAAAAGCCAAAAGTTTCCTAGAGGAGATGAAGAGGTCGCTAAGCCAGGTAAATTTCCAGCTCATCATGCAGGCTCTGCAGAAGTACAAGATGACAGACAGTCTGGAGGAACTTCTGGGCCAGGCGGCTAACCTCTTCACCGCAGATACCAACACACACAGTCTGTTCCGAGGTAGATTGTTTCCCCTGTGCTCACATGACACGACACAAGCTTGTGAGAGGCAATGATGTTTGTAAACATGCACATGCACGCATGAAAAAATCGAACACAATCAACAATGAAACATTTTCCATTAACAAGTTTTATTATA
The DNA here is from genome assembly GCF_963692335.1 of Osmerus eperlanus. Taxonomy (NCBI): domain Eukaryota; kingdom Metazoa; phylum Chordata; class Actinopteri; order Osmeriformes; family Osmeridae; genus Osmerus; species Osmerus eperlanus. The sequence goes on along the minus strand of NC_085021.1, from coordinate 20,453,491 downwards.
TATATTCATTCATTTAAAGTTTGGCAATTGTTGCAGGCTTCTACCAGTTCATACGCCCTCATCATAAGAAGAGGTTTGATGAGACGTGTCTGGAGCTGACCGGACAGGGCTGTGGATACAAACCTGAACACTCGCTCTCCAAGGAGGACAAGGAAGCACTGATGCAGAGTATGCAGTTCATTAGTGTTTACATAACATTTGAATTCTGTTAGACGATTGAGATATATTGTTGTGTTCCCTGTCTTCCTTACAGCTGACATGGGAGCTTTGGAGTGGATAATGATCAACGGGTCGGTTTATTTAACTGTTCATGGAAACATTGTTTATGTGTCAGTTGCTTAGCAACCAAGTCTGAATCCTCATCTGTGTCACTTCAAATGACGCTGTGGTCATTGCAGACCCATCAAAATCCTGGCAACATGAGGGTTTTCATGACGTGGGAAGCTCTTTGGATGACTTGGTGACATCACACTTCAAATGTCAAGACCTTTTTTGGTTATGAATAATTCTCTGGGCTTCTGTGTCACATTAGAAGGTCGAAGGCCTTCAGATAGAGTGTGAGCAGTCCTATAATTGTTTTATCCGCTGGACAGCAAAACTCAAATGAAAAGCCCTGTCTGTTGCAAGAGCAAGTCTGTTCTAGAGCTGTACAGCATATTTTCTCAGGACTGCGAAAATATGATATTTCATTAGCCAAATTCAGTGGGTGAATTTAATCAGGCAAACCTCTGTGTTGTGTTAAATGTACAATAGGTAGGATTGTTTCAGTATAAAACGTTTTTGTCCCCGATAAATATTAACGCTAATGAAGCACCGTGAGAATTGTTTAGAAACACAGACAGCTCAGTGCCGTGTTAATTAAGTTATTGGAGCAGCTACTTCCCAGCCAATTATACTCCAGCAATCTGTTCCAGCCAATCAGATTTGGTGAACCAGGCCTACCTCCTTGGATGTGCTTGCTGTTTCTTGTGAATCCTAATGAATGATTGGGAACACATCCGTACTTCCAAGAGGGCACTATGACTCAGTTTGGATGATCAATCCCATTCGTTCTTCCTGTGTACAAAGAAAACATGGATATATTTTCTCACAACTTCTGGGTTTGGGTGTGACAAAACAAATACTAGTAATAACTTTGTGTTTTTACCAAGGCGGAGAAGGAAAGGCAGCGGGTGTCATACCATCTGCCTCCAGTAGTATTTCAACACAGCTTGACTCCTCCAAGCAACTCAACCAGGGTGGCCGTCACCTTGGTAACAACACAAGTGCTGCAGGTTGGTTCCCAGAATGAGATTCCTGTGCTGACAGGTTTTGACTTTCTGGATTGACTTTCACCTGTGTCGATACGCAGACTGTAGAGTGGAATGTAGTTGATAGGAAATGTATGTATGATTTTGTCTGAAACTGTGTATTCTATTTTGAAGTATTTCCTACTTTTATCCTTCAGATGGGTCTCATAGTGTAGACCAAGCACCAGTCCAGTCCATGCAGAAAAGCCAAATATACTCTAAATATATCTCGGATGTGAAAAAAGCAATTGGACTAGACAAATCCAATCGATTGTTCCAGGCCATTCAGAACTATAAAAAAACAGACAACTATGAAGATCTGGTAGCCATAGTAGTGAGCTTGTTAACTGAAAAAAATGAAGACTTCACTCTGCTGGATAGTAAGTTCCTTGACATACTGGAACCTTTTTCATTGTATCAAATATACATTCACAGGTGAATTAGTTTCTTCACAAATTGCAACTTCAAGATGTTGAATTTTGTAAACGTTTTTGTCCCCAGCGTTCGGACTGTTCATTAGACCTCACCACAAGAAGCAGTACAAGGAGATGCTGGATGCATTAATACGTGACTCTGTATCAACTGTATCTACTGAGGATTCAGACCAACTGAATCACCAAGGTGACAGGAGACAAACAGAAAGCGCACATTGGTTTACACACATAAATACAGCAACCATACAGTAGAAAGCCACAGTTTATTTACCTTTTCTTTCTGAATCTCCTCTTTCAGACCCTATGGTCTCAACACCTGGGAAAACGCAAAGCAAGATCAACTCTTTCTTTATTAGCAGCCAGCGGAAATGAAAAGCTGCATCACGACGATGATGATGAAGAAACAATTGTATTTTTGTACTCCTGTATTTCTCACTGTTATAGATGTTGTAGCCTACTCAAATACATCTGTCAATATTGTATTTCTTTCTGCTAAATTAAATCTGACAATTGTTTTTTAAATTTAGGCAAAGTTCGTATCACGTCAATGCTAAACTTTTATATAAAAATGGGGGCATATATTTGTTTTCGCGAGGGGGCGGGGTGCAACTGTTTTTTGAAAAATAACCAAATAAACCAGATTATTTGGGGGCGTCTCTAGAAGAAAATATACAAAACTTGTATATAACTGATTTTGTTTAGGGGAGTTATATTTTCTACGAGACGCATGTTTTTGTGAGCGCGTGGGTGTATGCATGTATATAATGGCCGGAAACCCAGCGGAGTATCAATCGTCAGCCATTCGTCAGCCGAACACAAAATGTGTAGGCCTACGGTAAGCCTGTTGTTGAATTTAATCCCTAGGGAATTTCTTCAAAATACGTGATCGAGACGCGATAATTTAATTGCTTTTTTTAAACATTTAAAATGTATAGTAAAATAATTATTTCTGTGTAACATAATGTTTGGTTCTAAACATGTCTTCCCCTTTCACTACAGCAAACGTATTTTTTGGCGCTCTTGGCATGTTTGTGCTGTTTAGCACAATCCAACACTCCGATTTACTCCCGAACCGATGACGTAACTGGGGAATCCCTTGCCTGTGACATGTGTCCCCCAGGAACACATTTGGTCAAACATTGCGCCAAAGGCCGAAGAACCGAGTGCGCCCCGTGCCCTAGCTCCCACTACACAGAGATTTGGAACTATATTGAAAAGTGCCTCTACTGCAATGTGTATTGCACAGAGAATCAGTTTGAAAAGGTGCAGTGCACTAATGTGACCGACAGAGTCTGTGGGTGCAAAGATGGATTCCACATGAAGCATGACTCATGTTACCAGCATACGAAGTGTCCCCCGGGACAAGGAGTGATTGCACATGGTAAGATTTGACTGCAATAATCAAATGAAGACACGCCTATCCTTCAAATATTTGGTCTGACATCCGCCACGCATGCTGTCGTAACCCTGTTATGATTTACTGTTGCAGGAACAGCGGATAAAGACGTGAAGTGTGAACAGTGCGAATATGACCACTTCTCGTCGCATTATTCCAGCACTGACAGCTGTCGAGAGTTCTCGTTGTGCAAAGAGGGTCATACCACTATACCTGGCAATGAAAAACAAGACGTTTTCTGCTCAGTATGCAAGAATGGCACCAAAACAGAAGGTGTGATTTAAAATACAGTTTCCCGTCCTGACACATTGTACAGTTATATGTCAACAGTGCAGTGTTTAGTTTATAGCTATTTGAATGTAATGTTTTTGCTCTTTCAGACCAGGAGGTGTGTGCCGACCAGCTGATGGAGTTTATGAAAAAACTGGTTCTCTCTCCAAAAAAGGATAATGTTCTTAAACACAAGCTTAGGAGGAGAGCTAAAGAAAGAAATAAAGATAATTCCAGGTCACAGCTCCTCGAAAAAATCAAGGAAGAGCAGAAGACGGCACGGAGGTTTGCCAAGGTCATACTAGATGTTCTTGAAAGTGTGCCGCTTTATCGTCTAGGGGCTAACATCAAAATGTGGTTTTATGTTGAAACTGCATAAATAGTCTACCAACCTATATATTTCACTCCAAAATAATGTCAAACCTTTTTGAGTCTTGAAGCTTATTTTTTTAATGATATTGAAATTACAATGACTTAATCATGCACCCTAGAATGGGAATCAAGAATATTCACCAAGTGTGACGGTTCCTCAAGGTGTGCATGAGCAAGCATCGGACACCCAGACCATCTGTTCCAAACATGTTTTCTATGTCTTTTCTACTCCATCTACATTTCTTACATGTCTTGTATCGTTCTCGTTATTTATTTAGATATCATTTTCTGTTTGAACGTGTTCTATATATCTGTGATTTTGTGAAAATAATAAAATACTTTTAAGCAACGTGCACAATGGCGAGTTTGTGTTGTACAGGACCTGTGTGAGATCTGACACAGGTGGAAAAACCTTTTTGCAAAGTAGAAATAATAATAATACATTGTATTTGTATTGCACTCTATATTTAAAGCAATCTCCAAGTGCTACAAAGCATATCGTAATACAAATTAAAAAGAATCAAAGTTTAATAATAAAAATTGAAAAAAAGATAAATAGAATAAAGGTGTTAGGGTCTTTAGACTCGCCACATAGAACAAAACATTGTCATTTATGATTCCTGTTGTTCACACACATATATATGCTCTTAATTGAGATAATGATTCTAACATTAGAGTGAAATGCAGCCATGCTTGTCAGATATCCTTTCCAGGAAAGAGTTGTCATTCATTATAAAGTTTCAGTGTCTACACAGGAAAGGCTATATAACTTACATGAACAAACCTGCCAAGGAAAACCATCTCTTGCTATTTTTCATTACTGAAAGCATTGGCAACAGGACCTGAGGAATTAAAGCTGCATTGTCCTGTAATGGGATCTTTACAAAGTAAAAGATAAACGAACTGTGTAGTAGTGCAAGTCTGCATGGTCTCACTAACATTCTGCAGATGTGGATAACTGTGTTGTAAAAGGTGTGCTGTAGCAGTTTTTCCTTGGCAAGTACAAATATGACTAAGATAAGAACATCAATTAAATACATTTAGTCATTTAGCAGACGCTCTTATCCAGAGCGACTTATAGTAAGTACAGGGACATTCCCCCGAGGCAAGTAGGGTGAAGTGCCTTGCCCTGAATCATGTCCACGTCAACTGAAAGGGGAGTAATAACATGATGACTCACTGCCTTGGGATTCCCACTTTGAAACTGACAGTAATCTTGTCATAGCAAAACACGTGAACACACAAAAATGCAGTTGGTATCCCTACTCACTCAAATCATCACGTAAAAATGTACTATGTATTCATTTAAAGAATAACTTCATTTCATGAATAACTTCATCTCACCATTAAAAGAAAGCAAAATGAATATTACAGACTCATCTAAAAAGAGAAAGCAATTCTTCTCATTCGTGACTAGATTTGATGGACTGTATACAAGTTTCAAGAACTTTCACTTTTGTTTTAATTTTCTGGAGGATGGTCATCATGGTCCTAAGACATTTCTTTTACTTTAACTTTCAATTATTCTCAGGAAGTTCACTTCCAGTAAACATCTTTCAATAAATATAAGGAAAGTACTGGAATGTCACACCACAGGTGTAATACATTCCTATCCATGTGTGTGAGGAAGGGGGGGGGGGGGGTGCACTCAATTGGTAATTAGTTATTTTACATGGCCGTCACAGAAAATGTGTCTCAGGTTGATCAAATACATTTAAAAAATGTTCAAACCGGAACATCACACAAGGTATGCAGCCACAAGGTTGCCAAGGTGGGTGTTTGTTTGGATAGAGTCTACTGTAGTATATGGAGTTTGAGTAGGGAGGAGAACATGGTATAACAAATCGTCAATCTTCTTAGAGATGATTGTATTGTGGTCTTTTTCCATTCAATGACAAACTGCAGGTTAGCACGTCCTCCACTGAAAGGACACTGATTGGGTGCACCCACACATGGGTGAGTTCCAATGATACCTACTCGAGGATTAACTTGACAGATAAGTGACCTGTTCTCACCATTCACGTTTCGATAACAGGATATAAAACAACAAAAGCAAACACAGGCTGTCATTTTTTCCATGATGTTAAGAGGCAACATAATATAAATTGACATTGTGCTATTGTATATTGAAAAACCTTGTTACTGCTGAAAGAATTTTAGTTACACTTCTAGTTTCATGTTTATTCAAGTAAGCTCTGTGTTGTAAAATGGACATGTGTACAATGAGATGCACAGTATTAACCCTTGTGTTATCTTCGGGTCATTCTGACCCATCAGTCATTGTGACCCACCTTGCGACAACTTTACCGCATACAAAAACAAAGTGAAGCATTTTCTTTTAACCGTTGGGCTGTCTCAGACCCCCCACATTGCAAAGGTTAAAATAAAATTATTTGTTTTTGTATTGGGTAAAATAAACTAACAATGGTTCTCAGTTGCCCCTGCCCGGAAGCGGGTCACCGGGGCCCCCCCCCCTGGAGCCAGGCCCGGGGGTGGGGCTCGATGGCGAGCGCCTGGTGGCCAGGCCTTTTCCCATGGGGCCCGGTCGGGCACAGCCCGAAGAGACAACGTGGGACCCCCTTCCAGTGGGCTCACCATCCGCAGGAGGGGTCATGGGGGTCGGGTGCAGTGCGAGACGGGCGGCGGCCAAAGGCGGGGGCCTTGGCGGTCCGATCCTCGGCTGCAGAAGCTAGCTCTAGGGACGTGGAACGTCACCTCGCTGGCGGGAAAGGAGCCGGAGCTGGTGCGCGAGGTAGAGAAGTTCCGGCTAGATATAGTCGGCCTCGCCTCGACGCACAGCATCGGCTCCGGAACCAGTCTCCTTGAGAGGGGCTGGACTCTCTTCCACTCTGGAGTTGCCCTCGGTGAGAGGCGTCGAGCTGGGGTGGGAATACTTGTTTCCCCTCGGTTCGGCGCCTGTACGTTGGGGTTCACCCCGGTTGACGAGAGGGTAGCCTCCCTCCGCCTTCGGGTGGGGGGACGGGTCTTCACTGTTGTTTGTGCTTATGCACCAAATGGCAGTGCAGAGTACCCACCCTTTTTGGAGTCTCTGGGAGGGGTGCTGGAAAGCGCTCCTCCCGGAGATTCCCTCGTCCTCCTGGGGGACTTCAATGCTCATGTGGGCAATGACAGTGAGACCTGGAGGGGCGTGATTGGGAGGAACGGCCCCCCCAATCTGAACCCGAGCGGTGTTTTGTTGTTGGACTTCTGTGCTAGACACGGCTTGTCCATAAACGAACACCATGTTCAGGCATAAGGGTGTTCATATGTGCACTTGGCACCAGGACACCCGAGGTCTCAGTTCGATGATAGACTTTGTAGTCGTGTCGTCGGATCTGAGGCCGAATGTCTTGGACACTCGGGTGAGGAGAGGGGCGGAGCTGTCAACTGATCACCACCTGGTGGTGAGTTGGCTACGATGGTGGGGGAAGATGCCGGTCAGCCCTGGCAGGCCCAAACGTAATGTGAGGGTCTGCTGGGAACGGCTGGCAGAATCCCCTGTCAGAAGGAGCTTCAACTCCCACCTCCGGGAGAGCTTCGACCATGTCTCGGGGGAGGCCGGGGACATTGAGTCCGAATGGGCCATGTTCTGGGCCTCCATTGTTGAGGCGGCTGACCGGAGCTGCGGACGCAAGGCGGTCGGTGCATGTCGCGGCGGTAACCCTCGGACTCGGTGGTGGACGCCGGAGGTGAGGGAAGCCGTCAAGCTGAAGAAGGAGGCCTATCGGACTTTGTTGGCTGGTAGGACTCCAGAGGCAGCTGATGTGTACCGGCAGGCCAAGCGGAATGCGGCTTTGGCGGTCGCGCAGGCAAAAACCCGGGCGTGGGAGGAGTTCGGCGAGGCCATGGAGAATGACTTCCGAACGGCTTCGAAAAGGTTCTGGACCACCATCCGGCGACTCAGGAGGGGGAAGCAGTGCACTGTCAACGCTGTATATGGTGGGGATGGTGCGCTGCTGACCTCGATGGGGGACGTCCTGGATCGGTGGAAGGAATACTTTGAAGACCTCCTTAATCCCACCAACACGCGTTCCGACGTGGAGGCAGAGTCTGGGGACATTGGGGGGGGCCCTTCTATCTTTGGGGCTGAGGTTGCCGAGGTGGTTGAAAAGCCCCGCGGTGGCAAGGCCCCTGGGGTGGATGAGGTCCGCCCGGAGTTCCTTAAGGCTCTGGATGTTGTAGGGCTGTCTTTGTTGGCACGACTCTGCAACATCGCGTGGACATCGGGGACAGTGCCTCTGGACTGGCAGACCGGGGTGGTGGTTCCCCTTTTTAAAAAGGGGGACCGGAGGGTGTGCTCCAACTTTAGGGGGATTACACTCCTCAGCCTCCCTGGGAAAGTCTATTCAGGGGTGCTGGAGAGGAGGGTCCGTCGGATTGTCGAACCTTGGATTCAGGAGGAGCAATGTGGTTTTCGTCCTGGCCGTGGAACTGTGTACCAGCTCTATACCCTCGGCAGGGTTCTGGAGGGTGCATGGGAGTTCGCCCAACCAGTCTACACATGTTTTGTGGATTTGGAAAAGGCGTTCGACCGTGTCCCTCGGGGGCTCATGTGGGGGGTGCTCCGGGAGTACGGGGTACCGGACTCCCTGATCGGGGTTGTTCGGTCCCTGTACGAGCGGTGCCAGAGTTTGGTCCGCATTGCCGGTAGTAAGTCGAACTTGTTCCCGGTGAGGGTTGGACTCCGCCAGGGCTGCCCTTTGTCACCGATTCTGTTCATAACTTATATGGACAGAATTTCTAGGCGCAGCCAGGGCGTTGAGGGGGTCCGGTTTGGGGACCTCAGGATCGGGTCGCTGCTTTTTGCGGATGATGTGGTCCTGTTGGCTTCATCGGGCCGTGACCTCCAGCTCTCACTGGAGCGGTTCGCAACCGAATGCGAAGCGGCTGGGATGGGAATCAGCACCTCCAAACCTGAGGCCATGGTTATCGACCGGAAAAAGGTGGAGTGCAATCTCCGGGTCGGGGAGGAGATCTTGTCCCAAGCGGAGGAGTTCAAGTATCTCGGGGTCTTGTTCACGAGTGAGGGAAGGATGTAGCGCGAGATCGACAGGCGGATCGGTGCGGCGTCCGCAGTGATGCGGGCTCTGCATCGGTCCGTTGTGGTGAAGAAGGAGCTGAGTCGAAAGGCGAAGCTCTCTATTTACCAGTCGATCTACGTTCCTACCCTCACCTATGGTCACGAACTGTGGGTAGTGACCAAAAGAACGAGATCGCGAATACAAGCGGCCAAAATGAGTTTTCTCCGCAGGGTGTCCGGGCTCTCCCTTAGAGATAGGGTGAGAAGCTCGGTCATCCGGGAGGGGCTCAGAGTAGAACCGCTGCTCCTCCGCGTCGAGAGGGGCCAGTTGAGGTGGCTCGGGCATCTGATAAGGATGCCTCCTGGACGCCTCCCTGGTGAGGTGTTCTGGGCACGTCCCACTGGGAAGAGGCCCCGGGGAAGACCCAGGACACGCTGGAGAGACTATGTCTCTCGGCTGGCCTGGGAACGCCTCGGGGTCCCCCAGGAAGAGCTGGTGGAAGTGGCCGGGGAGAGGAAAGTCTGGGCCTCCCTGCTTAGGTTGCTGCCCCCGCGACCCGACCCCCGGACAAGCGGAAGATGATGGATGGATGGTATTGGGTAAAATTGGGTAAACACAACGCTGCCTTCGGGTCACATGACCCAAAGGTTCATAACGTTCATAACTGTCATGTGAACATTTGTGTTATCATTCTGACTCATCAGTCATTGTGACCCATCGTCATATTGCGACAACTTTACTGCATACAAAAACACAAAACACAAAGATGATTCATTGTGAACCTTTGGGTCATGTGACCCGAAGGCAGCACAAGGGTTAAGAGATTGGCCGGTAAAGTTGCTAATTCTGTGAGACAGCAGAAAATCGGATCATATGACACAAGTATGACAAGTTTGATTGACCTTTGATGTTTGTCAAAAGTATTTGACTGGTGTATTTATATAAATAAACGGATATTATAAACTGGGCTGACTCAGTCTGGTGACATAGGCTTCAAAAAGTGCTAAATATTTCCTTGAAACGAAATACGAAATCACACAAATACACTCTTGTTCTTTATCTAACATCTAACAAACAATATTTGCTTTCACTGTAAAAAAAAACCCCACAACTTGAAAACCCAGTTTTTCTCAATGAGTTGAAAAACATTAGGTCAACACGGTCCTTGTTGCGATCCAAATTGTACACTGTGACACAGATTAAATATTAGATAGGCTATGGTCCTTTTTTGTGGATCATCTTGACACATCATGATGACCAAAGGATATGAATAGAGATTGTTCTAAACTTTTAGCCATCATCTTTTTTGTATTAATAAGCTCATATGCTACTACTATACTACAATCTGACAAGAATGTGTACGTTTGTATTGTCAGTCTGATTGGGCCTTTCCATGAATGGAGTTGAAATTGGGTCTGAAACTGTGTTTTTAGATTTCTTTAAATGAAGTAATAATGAAATAAGTTGTTTAACTTTCAGAACATTTGAGAAAGATTTGCCCACTTCAGGTCATCAAAAACAGTAGGTATAAGCATTTTCTCTTCACATGCACACTGTTTTTGCAGAATACTCATGTTGTGGTTTCAGCAAGTCATGATTTGTGCAATTTTTCGTCTTTGTGTACACTTTTTACAGAAGGTCATAAGGCCAACATTTGTCATGTACACTTACTTTGTTTCATTCCAAAATCAGAAACTCGTTTTGGATGACGAGTGTGTTTCAGGCAAATTTGTCATGGGAATACAGGCCCATCATACATGAAGAAGTCTAGCTCTATCTAGTGGCCATAAAATAAAATGCATGTCTGAAAGTCTGAATTGAACTTCCGGTTCACTGAAACAGTCTGCAGACTTGCAGTCCCAGACTTGCAGTCTGGGACATCCATATAACTAGCTTGGCAACTAGCTTAGCTAGCTTGCAACTAGCCGGCTCGTTAACACTATTTAGTTTTCCGTTTCAGTATTTATAATGTATTGTTTCGGAGAACATATAGACGTTCTCACAGTAAGTATATATTATTTACTAGCTAGCTACTAACAATAAAGGTGATACATAACCGTATTAAGGTAAGTAGCAACCTAGCTAGCTAGCACTACTAGCTAGTCACCCAACCAAATGACCCACTTTTCACTCATTTCAATTAAATGGGTCTGCTCTAAAGAAAATGTATTTAGTAGCTAGCTAAATAGTCTTACCGGGCCAGCAGGACTGTTGGTTCGACTGTTTTCCTAATAGCGTCTATTCTTGTTGTAGCTAGAAGCTACTTCTCGCTCATTATCTACATTCAAAATATTCCGTATTGATTCTACTTTATCATCAAGAAGTGTTATATTTCGCAGATGTGTGTTCATCATAACAACCAGTGAATATTGTCTCTTTAACTTGCAACTCAAGCTAACCAATCGGAAACAGATTGTCATGCATTTCCTGCTTCGCCCCTCGCAGACCCTTGCTAGATGTTGACCAGTGACCACTGCAGCCGCCATCCATTATGGACGAAGGAACCTTGGAGGCGGCCATCTCTGCCTACGAGGCTCAGCGACAGCAGGTGGAGGGCGCTCTGTCCGCCGGCCTGGACCCCGCGCAGCAGTCCGACCTCCTCCAACTGAAAGAGGATCTCACTCAGCTCATCGAGCTGACAGAGGCCAGCTTGGTGTCGGTCAAAAAGAGCCGGCTCTTGGCGTCTCTTGAGGAGGGAAACTTGTTTCTGTCACAGACTGCGGACGACGCGTCGGCGACCGGCGGCGGCCTGGACAACGAGTTCGCCGCCTTCTACTCTGAAGTCGGAGAGGTCTCCGGAAGCAGCTCGGACACACGGGAGAGAGGGGATGAGAGGGACAATGAGCGGAAGGATGATAACGGAGAAGAGGATGAGGAGGAGGAGGAGGACACGCTCAGTGGCACCAAGGTGCGAGCCCCCTACCGCACCTCCTGGGGCGTGCTGGAGTACCACAACGCCATGGTGGTGAACACAGAGAGCCCAGATGAGGAGGAGGAGGCCCAAGTCAGGGTTCTGTATGTCCATCCCACTCAGAAGTCCATGAAACCGTGTCCCTACTTCCTGGAGGATAAGTGTCGCTTCCTGGATGACTGCAGGTAGGCTCATCCATTAGGCCCATCTCGCCACCCTCTCCACGCCTTGGAGTCATGCTACAGCAGGACATGCACACTTGGTTCTCCTTCTGGTCTGTGTGATGTTACAGGTTCCTCCTCTGGTCTGTGTGATGTTCAAGGTTCTCCCTGTGGTCTGTGTGATGTTCTAGGTTCTCCCTCTGGTCTGTGTGATGTTACAGGTTCTCCCTGTGGTCTGTGTGATGTTACAGGTTCTCCCTGTGGTCTGTGTGATGTTCGAGGTTCTCCCTGTGGTCTGTGTGATGTTCTAGGTTCTTCCTCTGGTGTGTGTGATGTTCTAGGTTCCTCCTCTGGTCTGTGTGATGTTACAGGTTCTCCCATGGTGAAGTAGTGCGTGTGTCTGAGCTGAGAATGTTCCTGGAGGCCGACCTCAGTAACCTCCAAGAGGGCTCGCCCTGCCTGGCTCGACATGAAGATGGGATCTGGTACCCAGCTAGAATAACAGGTTAGCATCTGAGCCACCTTCGTGGGCAGGATTCCCCCTCTTCCCCAAGTTGCATTTGAACCCACCCACCACCCACCACCTACCCACCACTAGTTGTAATATAATCAGTCACTACATTCAAAGCCATGTGACTTGACATAGTTACATTTAATCAGGTAAAACCAACCCCAGATTACCATGTTTACCTTAACCATAAGCGGACTGAAAACGTTCTCTTGTGTAGATATTGACAACGGCTTCTTCACGGTGAAGTTCAACTCACTGCTGCTGAAAGACGCCGTGTTGGAGGCGGATGGGGTCATCCCACCAATGAGAGACGACGACTCGCTCTCCTCCGACTCGTCTGAGGATGAAGACCTGATAGATGGGGAGGCAGCCTTTGCCAGAGGTTGGTTCCTCCGTGTCCCTTATGGAAGATGTTATACACCCTCTATTGTGTTTGTGTTGTTCCACCAGATATAGTGCACAGACATTGACTTTACGTATTTATATTTACTGCGATTCTACAGTTTTGGATCACTCCCAAGAGGATGACAAGATCCAGTCTAGCGGTTCTTCCTTTGGGGGCTGGGAGGCACACACAAGAGGCATCGGCTCCAAGCTCATGCTTAAAATGGGATACGAATACGGGAAAGGTACGTTTTTACTGTCAAAACATGGATTCACGTGTGTGAAATGTAGACCGCTGAGATGGGCCAATCTTGAAGGATCTGCAGCAATAGAAAGTGTTTTGCTAAAAAAAAAAAATTAAAAGAAAAACTGACAAGTTACGCAAAATACACACTGTAAGCTGTTTTGTACCTCTATTCTATCCTACACCGGATCGCTGACCAATTGTCCCTGTTCCCTCAGGTTTGGGCAAGACCTCTGAGGGCAGAGTCGAGCCCGTCCTAGCGGTGGTTCTCCCCAAAGGCAAGTCCCTGGACCAGTGTGCTGAGCTCACTGGGCGCAGGACCCAGAGCAAGACCTCGAACAATGGCGAACAGGTGGCCAACAAAAAGAGGAGGAGGAAGAGGAAGGGCCGAGCGGGCCCCTCTGGGGGCCGCCGCAACGTCTTTGACTTCCTCAACCGCAAACTGGGGGACGGGGGGGCGGATGGTGGTGGGGGCGGTGGTGGGGGCCCCGCCCCCGCTCCGTCTCAGCGGGGGTCCGGGGTGGAGGCGTACAGGGGGGGTAAGAACGCCAAGAGGAGCCTGAACGTGAAGGTGTTCCAGGCTGCGGAGAGAGTGACCCAGACGGAGAGGGAGATCCAGAGGCTGACTGAGTCGCTCAGGAGGCGCAGTGGGAGGTGAGGAGGGGCTCAACGACCATGACACTGCTGGGTTTTGTGACTTGGCTGTTGGGAACACTTACACTTTAGGTAGCAGATGAGATAGAGCAGAGTCTGCCTAGATGTATGCATTCCTTCGGATGTAGTGCTGCAAAATTATTTCTAGAAACCACTAAAGAATGTCCTTGACAGTTTTGGAACTCCGAATGCTACTATCACAGAATGCTAATGTGTGTCATCTCTACATGTAACAGTGTGTAATCTCTGCCTGTTACAGTGATTCACTAACGGTTCCCTCTCTGCTGTGTCTCCGGTCTTGTCCTCAGGGACGTAACCATGGTGACCCACCTAGAGGAGAGGCTGAGTGCGGCGCGCAGCCTGCTGACCCAGCAGAAGGCCCAGGAGATCTCCATTCAGAGGGAGAACAGGAAGGCCGACACGCACAAGAAAATGACCGAGTTTTAAACTTTTACTGGCCGATCGTTGGAGGCACAAATAGGCAGGACTGTCAAGGAGACCTTCTTGAGTCGAAGGACACAAAAGACTATTTACATGTTTTGTAAGGAATTTGTTTTGTGTGGCTAATGGCTACATGCATTTGTGACTTTTGTTTATGTTTTGGTGTAACTGAATTTCTTCAACTTTGATCATGGGAAGTCATTTTGACTGTTTGGTCGGCCTTGTTTCTTCTCGTTAACACCAATTCTTTTACAGTTTAAAAATGTTTCAACACAAGTGGATTATTCCTTTTTTGGGGAAAATGTGTTTGCCAAAACCAATGGATGAAACTGTACCTGATCATACATTGTAAATATAAACTTCATGTACTTAAAAAGGAAGCCATTTGTGCTATAATTTCTGGTGCTTATATGTTTTTGTGTTGGTTGATAGGCGGTTGATTTACAACTGGCTTTCATAGGCCACTCAACCGTTCTAGAGTTTTGAAGTGAGGCATTTTCCTTCTCCCTGACTCCTTCCTCCTACTTGTCTTACTGAAGCCATGGATCCATTCTTCTTTCTTTATTCCTGAAAGCGGGTGAATGATTTCTGCCTCACAATGCAGACATCGTCTGATTTAATCTACTGATCCAGACACGTTTTATCTCACTTCTCTCTCAAACACATTATCAAAAAGGTTGAAGTTGTGGTTCCAGATAAAATTGAGAAACAAACAGGGTAAACACATCTACATCTCTCAGCACAAACCTGTAACTCCCGGATCAAGAACGCCAGAACCTGGTTCCTTGATTGCTTGAGGTCATTCCTCAGTGAGTCAGCACAAAAAATCTAAACATCCAGGTATGAGAGAGAGAAATGAGTGTCCCTTGACTGTTGGACTGCACACGTGTTGTCTATGTATTAAGTGTGACTGGCCTATTAGGCTGTCTAAATGGCCCTAACCTCAGCCAGGCTTATGTGATTAAGGAGCTGTGATTGTGAAATTGATTGGATGGCTATCTTGACAGATGTTTTACATAGGGATTCAAACTAACCTTTCAAATAACCACACAAATGCCAAGCGACACACCTATTGGCATTCCACAGAGCCCCTGCACATGAAGTTCAAGGGTATCTTTATCTTACAAAAGCATCTGTTTCGTTATTTTGTAAATCTGCTATTTCTGATACATTCATGAGCATTGTTAGTTTTGGGGAAATAATTGGATGGATTTTGTTTTGGAAATATTCAGATCCAATCTTTAGGAGCAAATGGCTTCCAATTTTAATAACCATCAGTAGGATGGCATTTCAAATGTTTGGTATTGCCTAGGCCTAATTAATTTGAAAAATTCATAGCAATTATGGCAAACTTGTGTTATCTACTGTGTGACTGCATTTGCATACAGTATAACATTATGTTTTCATAAATTGTGAAGAGATTGTTCTCTGCCTAAAGGTAAATTGTGCTATAGAGTAAAGACTGGCCAACTAACAGACAAACAGCATCTGTTTATCACAGACTAATGGGTGTATTTGAAAATCTGTAACCAAAATAAGATTTTATGATACATAATTGTGAATTTCCGTGAGTATAATCACCTGAATTCCCTCATCTTCCAAACTAACCCAATCCTAAAGCCAATTGATTCAATCAATTGATTATGAAGGCATTTGCAAATCCGCACTGAAGAAATACTAAATTCATTCACTTTAAAGGTCAATTTCCCACCCCATGAAGATTAATTTAATAACCTGACATTAACTTCTAATTAATAAGTTAATTTAGTTCCATGGTTGTGTGTCACCACAATTAGATGTTACAAAGCATGCAAAGCAATAAAGAGAAGATTGATTAAAGTATACTTGGAGAAATTGATAATTGCATTTGCACATGTATTTACCGTTGTCATTATTTGACTAAAGTCAGTGTCTGGGTCTTATCTGGAAATTGAATAGACTTCACTTTCACAAAGACAGCTTATTCTATCTAGACATCCAATGTATGTCTATTGTGGAGCTAATGGAAACGAAAAGAACCAAATCATAAAATCTTAATATCCTTTTTTACTCCAATATTTGAACCGGCACAAGTTTATCAGAATGTACAAAGTATAAAGGCACACTGTAATTAATACAAAGTTATGTTTTTCAATCCTTCTTTTGCTGCGTCAGATCAATGCATTAACACTTGGGCTTGTGAGTTTTTAACCTTGTTAAAAGTGCTGTGCTTCCATATTACATCTACAGTTAATTGCTATTTTCTCTACTCGTGTTTTTCTACACATAGATCAATGGTTGGCCAATTGCTGAGGCAGTAGAAATCCTAGAGCTGTGCTTGAGGTCAGGATTGAGGTCATCTGTCTGGGTATTCAGGTGTAACATTACATACTTTCACTAAGATTCAACAGCAGCGTGAATGAGGATGACACAGCATGGTCAGAGTATCACTATTTCACAGACCTAGCTGACAGTGCACTCTTATCTGCACGGAAATCATTCTGGCAACTTTGAACCATAAAGATTTTTATTTTTCAGAAAACATATGTTATGAATTCATTTAGGGTACGTTGTAAATAAAGTCCTTAAATTAAAAAAATTAATGATTTGATGTGATGATCTGCAATTTAATAGCATGAAATGCAAATGTAACCTGACTGACAAAAAAAAGCCAGTTAGGTAAATGTGTCTTTTTTAAAACATCAATATCCATTAATATTACAGTACATATCAGGCCAGATGTGCTCAACGATCTGGCAAACTACAGACATTTTCTGTGTGTTTCATCGGACAGTCTTGTCTTGTTGATGTTTTACACCTAGCAGATCACATTTGAGAGACTACTGTATCAAAATAATACTTTGGGGAAAGTAACCCTTGAGTACATGTTTTATAAAGAAGGTAAATTATTACATTTGTCGGCATTACCTGTATTACATTTAAAATATGTCCTGACAAAACTATGTTTTCACCTTATTTCAATGTGTGTGTGTAGGGCCATTCCTCAGCTGTCGGACGGTGATGACAACAAAAAAATGCTTATTTATGCTTTTTATTTCCTTACTTTATTATTCATTTATTATCCCTTATGAATGGGACACTTGTACGTGAATGCCCTGTGCCTTTCTGTAATCTAAATATAAAATGTTCTGCATTCAAATGATCTGTTTCTGACAAATGCATTTGTTGACTTCATGAACATCTCAATGTCAAAATAGAGGATTAAGGAGGAATGTATTTACTGCTGGCCTTTTGGTCTCATAAAGAATGCATGTGCCCAGTTGAATCAATGAAATACATTTCACTTACTACTACACACTATTTCTCAGTCGGCAACCTTTTCATACCTAGAGTAAACAGGCCACAGCAAGGACACAGACAGACTCAGGAGTTTAAATTTAAAGGCAAAAAAAAAGAACAAATAGACTAAATTAGAATTCCATTACGGTTACAAAACATAGAAAGTAAGTCATTAGTATACTGAAAGGTAAGCTTGCAGTCCAACTCTGAACATCTTGATGCAACCCCCTTGTCCATCTGCTGTCAGGATCTGGATCCATAATCTTCTAGATCATTCCGGCCAACCAGGGAGGAAGGAACAATCCTACAGTTCCCAGAATGCACACCAGTACAAACATCCAGAGGAAGATTCGATCAATAACCATGGCAACGTACTTCCAATCTTCCTTCACCTGTTGGAAGAATAATAGAATTGAGGTGGTCTTTTCAAAACTGGTGTCATGCCACATACATTTTACAGGCTGTCAATTTCTGCCCTCGATTGATTTCTTGGATGAATGGCTGATCTTTTTCATTACAAGGGAGCCGTCTCTTAAATGTCAGTCATTCTTGGCCCATGAAAAATTCAAGGGCAAAATTGTCAAGCCTTAATTGTTTCAAACACAGGAATGCTCTGACAGGGGCTACAATATGCTTCATGGAGCATGAACAGCAGTCATACATTTTAAGAGTCGGCGTTCAAATTCCCAATACTATTTTCAAGGACCCTATCTGTCTCCAAATTCCATCTAATCAATCCTTTAAATTTACAGTCACATTTTAATCATAGTTTGTCTTCCAGTAATACATTTCAAATAGCTTATAAGCAATTCTTCTAAATTGTAAAAAAAAACCAAAACAATGGTCTGGTTATGATTCAAAATAATAAGGAACTCATTTTGCCCCTCATGAAGGACACTTGAAAAGACATACGCTGTTAAATTGAGAGCAGCCATCCATGAAATATGAATGGATCTAGAAAGAAAAGTCTCCAGTCTCATCTTATCAGAATACCTCAGAGCTTTGCCAGCTATCTACTGTGTTAACCCCCTATTTTCACTTAAGTTTTATCATTTAAATTGATCTTGTCTAATTTGAATGAAATTAAAACATGACTTGGCATAAAACCCTATTTAAACCCTAATAATTTCTCTGTAATATTTGTCTGTACATAGTGTAAATGGTTATACCAGGCACAATCTGTAGCTAGGCGTCTCTTCAGGGGATTATATGCTTTCAAATGTTTGGGGCACTGATGAAGTGGACTTTCAAGATAATGTTAGTCAATATCTTGCCATTTGGTGTCCATGGTCCCTGTGTAATAACAACTATGCAATCAAAGCTCTTTGAAATGGCAGTAGAAACCCAGAGAGAACATACTATTAGAACAGGTCATGGTAGATGTTGACTTAAATTACTTCAGGGAGATGAAGTTGATTTTATAAGAACTCACTGAAAAGTCAGCATCTTCAGCCCTGAGGTGATCTGCGATGTATTGCACCCCCTCTATGGCCCGCCTCATCGCTGGCGACATCCTGAGAACCATAGAATCCGGCAACCCTGGGTTCTTGGCAACTTCTGTGGATGAATCTCTGGCTAGGTGGTCCACGGACACCTGTCTCCTCTGTCTGGAGGTCATCGGAATCCCCAGCCCCTCCCCACCCCCGTTGCCTCCCCCAGCGTCCAGACAGCAGTACTGGAAGCTGTTTGAGCGACAGCGGTGTGCAGCTCTCTGCGGGGGCTCCACGTGGTGATCGCACATGTGCTCCACGCTGAGGGAACGGCCTTTAGGAGCCAGCGTCCCAGGCTCGTCTCTGGGCAGGGTGTGGAGGGGTCCCAGGGGCAGGGGGACAGAGGACGACGAGGGGCCAGAGGAAGGAGGAGAAGTGGAGGAGGGGGAGGAGGTGAGTCCCAGTTGCAGAGGCTCTTCCACGAGCATCGAGTACTGGCTGGATGGGGATCGGCAGAAAACCTGGGGCTTCATGGGATGCTTCTCCAGGGGTAAACCCAAAGGAGGAGAGGAGGTCTTTGGAGGGGAGGCGACCTGGATGTTGGGGCTGTCGAAAGGGGTTGCTGGAAGCATTTGTCCCTGTTGCCCCATCTGACTGAACTCTTTCTCCAAGCCCAACCAAAAGGTTGGGGAGTGACTGGGACCCGCAGGCTGGTGCATCATCTCTATGAGCTTCCTACAGTTCTGCTTGGCTGTCGCCGGGGGCCTCTTCATGAACAGGACCCGGGGAATCAGGTCCAGGAAGACCCTCCTCACCCACTGGGGCATGCCGTGGGTGCGCGGCGACCGGTGGTGCACGTTCAGCACAAACACGGTGATGATGATGGACAGAGTGACGAAGATCATGGTGAAGAGCAGGTACTCCCCGATGAGGGGGATGACCAGGGAGGTGGAGGGGATGATCTCGGTGATGAGGAGGAGGAACACGGTGAGGGAGAGGAGGACGGAGATGCAGAGGGTGATCTTCTCCCCGCATTGCGAGGGCAGGTAGAAGACCAGCACGGTGAGGCAGGAGATGAGCAAGCAGGGGATGATGAGGTTGATGGTGTAGAACAGGGGGAGTCTCCGGATGATGAAGTAGTAGGTGATGTCCGGGTAGATCTCGGTGCAGCACTCGTATTTCTTGGTGTTGTACTTGCCCACGGCGTCGATGATGACCCACTCGCCGCTCTCCCAGTAGTCCATCTGGTCCACGTTGCTGTCCATGCTGATCAGGTCGATCTTGGCACGGTCGTAGGTCCACGAGCCAAACTTCATCTTGCAGTTCTGCTGGTCGAAGGGGAAGAAGGTGACGTCGATGGAGCAGGAGGACTTGTAGATGGCCGGGGGTGTCCACTTGATCCTGCCATCGTAGAACAGGTGGGCTTTGGTCAGATGGGTCACTGCAAAGTCCCCGTCAGCGCTTTGGGGACAAAGAAGGAGGTTGAAGAAGCTGCTGTTTGGTGTCTCGGTGATGTGAATGGACTGACTGTGCTTGGGTTTACACCAAGCTTGTTAGCGACAAGAATCAGGAGGTTTGCAAATGTCACATTCACCGTTCATAAGACATGCATTACTGTAAAATACCTACTGAAACGTGCTGTATGTATTTTCACAGTTTTTGGGCTTAAATCAACTATGGCTGAACAAATGTTGCGTTCAAAACACATTACACAAAACTAATGAAGACAAACCACTGTTCAATTATTGGTGCATGTGTTTATATTTCCCTTGGGTTGGAAGCATGTATCCCCAATTGTAATATGCCTGCTGCCAATCATGGATTTAATTACTACACACAAGTAATCAACTGAACTCTGAACTCAGTGCTTGTGTTCTACAACATGTTTATTTGTTATTGGAAGTAAAAGGGCAAATATATGCCATTCTCATAATAAACACATTCACAATATATGATGTACCAAATGAGTGGCGTGCAGCAGTTATTGAGATGCTGTCGCTAACCCCTATTTTGTAATGTGCTTGCAGTGTTAAGAGAAAAAGAAGGCAGTAGGCGTCAGTAAAAATGATCCATGTTCATTGTAACCCATCCAAACACATCCAATAACATTCCATTTCCATCCTGTGATTTCTAGACTAATGTATTGCTTGGTACGATGTGCTAAGTTTTGTTTATGACCAGACCCATTAAGGTCGACCTGATTTGCATTTATCTTCTTCGTATTACATTTCGACATTGGCTCAGGACAAAATATTTGGCGCAATAATTATCTTTAAATATAAACGGCAATACACTTCATCTTTAAGTGGAAATTTCTTTGGATCTACATTAGTCAGTCTGGCATTTAGAGACTGAACATTACTGTAAGTAAGTAATGTCAATAATACTTTAACAACTTTGTGCAACCCAATGAATCTGTTCCTAAAACTGATTAAAAGAAGCTTACTACAGTTATCAAGAACAGCCCACATCTGAGTTATATTAAGCCCTGTTTCATACTATCATCTGCTGCTTCATAACAAACAAATCAGGGAGTCAGGTGGCTGAGCGGTTAGGGAATCGGGCAAGTAATCCGAAGGTTACCAGTTCGATTCCCGGATGTGCAAAATGACGTTGTGTCCTTGGGCAAGGCACTTCACCCTACTTGCCTCGGGGGGAATGTCCCTGTACTTACTGTAAGTCGCTCTGGATAAGAGCGTCTGCTAAATGACTAAATGTAAATGTAAACAAATACATAAAACAGTGTGTTACAGTGTGTTATAAAAAATATCAGTCATTTCCCAACGAAACTTGTGTGCCAGCAGTCCTTACTTGTTGTACAGCACAATGTCTGGTCTCCATATGAGCTCTGAGGGGATGCGGATTGAAGTCACGTTCTCATAGTCCTCTGGGTTCCAGCGAAGCTTGTAATCGTTCCACTCCTGAGGGAGAGGGAACAGGAAGCACATCAAGATCTTCATCCTGTCACCTAGGATTTATCACACTACCTACAGTTCACACCCGCTCTCACTGTGTAGCCAAACACCAAGGCAATTACACACCCCGGCAAGTTGATATTACTATTTGTGTGCCGGTTATGCACTGATGATATGTTGCTTTAGATAAAGTTGTTAGGTAAAATGAATAAAATGTACAGTCAAATGTGAACAGCAGCTGGTGTACTATCGAATCTATACGCACTTGTTTCACCCAGACGTTTGTGGTCATCATCTGGTTCTTTTCATCCTGTGTTCACAGACAGACAAGGTTTTGTTGAATCACATATCACATCACAAAACTCTCCCAGGACCAAACCCCATGATGCTGCCATCTCCCCAAACTCGAGGAGGCAACACGAACAAACGCATGAACAATTGATAAACATATACAGCTATTTATCAAAAGAAATTAGGTGGGTTTCCTAGGTCTGTTCAGTGTGATAAGGAATGGAGGATTCCTCAGTATCTCTGGAGTAGAACTGTCAGCACTCTGCTATCTCCAGCCCCCTGTTCCCCAGCCCTGTCGTCCTGTCTCAGAGGCTACACAGTGGAGCGCTCTCTGGGAGCAGCGGGCTGCTCGCTCTACCCAGACTCCCCCTCTCCTCCAGACAGCAGCCAGGCGGGTGTGGAGAGCCCGCATTTAATTATGTGTCAACCTCGTAACCAAAGTTCCCGGGAGGATGCACAGTAAACAAGTTTAATCTAAAGAGCTGAGTTAATGAGGAAGAATAAAAAGGCTGAGAAGACGATTTTTGTATTTCTTTTTTTTTGGGGGGGTGGGTGGGGTGGTGGTGGTGGGTTGCTTTTAAAACGCAGCACATTGTTGTGTAAATATCTTCCACCTACAAAGTGAAGCACGTGTTTTTCTTCAGAGTACACGGATCAAGAAGTTACCTCATTGAGACTACAAGCTGACTAAGCCTGGGGGGGGGGGGGACCATGTTCTGACACACTCCACAGTGGCGGCAAGACAAGCCGAACTCGCAAACACAAGCAGAAACACACTGAGAGGTCTCACCACGTCGATGAGCTGAGCGATGGAGAGGCCGAAGTGAACCAGCACCACGTCGGAGATGTTTGCCACGGGCCGGGACAGCTTGTTGTAGCGCACAAACAGGTTCTGGAGCAGTCTCTCCTCCGCGTGGGCCTTGGGAGCGCCCAGCGGACACACTGGAGGGAGGAAGGAGTCCGGGGGGACAGACGGAGGCCACAGTTAGACACAACTTGCCCACGTCGACTTATATATCGACTGAACACCAGCTCCTACTGTGGCTCACACATTGGTGTTGACTTTTGTATCGACTGAATGCCACCTATTACTTTGGCCCACTGATAGCTGTCGACTTTGATCTCGACTGAACAATGCCAAGGTGAAATAGAACAAAATGCCTACACAATAGCTACAATACCACTAACTGTTCTGGAAGCTACTTTAATTATTGTTGCCTGTCAGTTATATTCTTTGTCTGTATATTCTAGTTGTTTTGGTTTTGTTTGGTTTTGGTCTTTTGGATACAAAAGGAATGCCTGAGTGTTGAGATGTAATAGAAGCTGAGTGTATCTTCACATCAGCAATCATTTCTTTCTCCTGACACTTGTCTCCACCAGCTATTTTGGTCCAGACTTTTATTTGCTTATCTGACCATTAACTCTTTCTGGGGTCATTAATATTATAGCAGTCACTCTTCTGTCACAAGTCAGAGATGGGTTTTCTCCTTGCAATACACTCTCTTTGTTAAACCGCTACATTTAAATTGAGTAGAAAACACTTAGCAACAGGGCTGTCCTCATCTAAAAATAGGGAACCATTAAAGCCAGAATCTGAGAGGATAAACTTACATTATTGCAGATGTCCCCCCAACCAAAGCGGCAATATCTATAATGAGTTTCTTTCAAGCAGACAGGACACTCTGCTATGGAGAGGAGGTGTAATCTAAAAGTGGGTGACCTCTACTGTACGTAATACTGACATATGGTAACTCAAGCCTGTATCAGATGAGAAGGAGCCAATGGGACCGGAGGAAGAAGAAGGCCTGACGGGAGCAAAGAAGGGAATATGAATCCCATTCTGGGGACGTCTGTCACGTATCCGTGGTGATGTGCTGATGGAGCGACCTGATGAGACGCCTCCCTCCGCCCCTCTCCCACCCCTCTCACACCCCTCCATCTCTCCATCCCTCCATCTCTCTATTCCTCTCTCTTTTTTGTTCTTTCTTTGGGCTCAGTTGAGGGAACTCAATTACACGGCTCTTTTTCAGACCCTTCTCACCATACCACAGATCAGAACCTCACGAGGTCTAGGAACAATTAAGGGGACATCACAAAGCTTGGGGCAGGGACATTTTAAATCTTTCTTTTTTTGGGGGGGGGGCACTCTATTGTCATTTACAATAGAGTGCATCACATTGGATGGATGATTTTAATTACAGCTGCAACCCACTAAGTAACATCTATACATCATCACGTTGAAGCGCTGTGACTGGACATCATCCTTAATCAGAGGTGCCTATACTCGTTAAGTATTGACGTCAAATTGGAAACACAGCTGGACATCACTTGGTATGCTGGCTGCGCTCTCCTCTCCTCCTCTCTCAATCATAGCTGATGGGCTGTCCTTCACTTGCCTGAAATCTGGCATCCTCCTCTATTTTTAAAGGCCTGGGATCAATATCTTATTAGATATATATACTTTCATTTTGCTTTCTTCCTGTTTACACCTGAGTCTGTCTGACATGGCCAAACACTCTGACAACCTTGGAATGTTTTAGAACTTTAGAAAAGAAGTAACTGTAAAGTAGCTGTTTGAAGGTGTGCTTTGGCTCATAGTAATATCCCTGCTTCATCACTCGAGGGAAGAAAGTGATGGAAATCAATCATAGAAAGTTAGAAATATCTATGATGATAGTTAAATAACAACTCAAATAATGACTCCAGTGTATATATTATATGAATACAGACTGAATAATTAATAAGTAAATGCATGTCCTGAAGATCCAATTTGTTTTCAATAGTTGAAATCAGGAAATATTTATATGGAGCAAAGGAACCACGATACATACTATTTAATCTTCTAACATATCTCATAATTTCCTGAAAAGTAGATACATAAGTCTGTAAACAAACAACACTGCAGCAAAGCGAGCAGATTTGCAAGCAAAATATTTCAGATGTGTTTAAATTCTTCACCATTTATTCTATTTTAATGTGTTTTGTCTTTGTTCTCCATGCCAGGAAGTGATGTCGTGCTGCAGGTGAAGGTTCCATTGGATTATGATGTTCGTGCATCAGGTCACCACTGGTGGACCCAGTTCTGTCCCAGTTTGATAAATGCTTTTTCATTAACCAATATTGGTTGAGCCGCATATTACAATATGAATATACTGATGCAAATAAGTGCTGCACCACAACCAAACACTTAACTCTTATTGCTAATCTAACAGTGAATGTGGAGACTGCTTTTCGGAGACTCCAAATCTGAGTTAAGATCATTCTAACCCAAGGCTGCAAAGCATGCAAACTTTTCAACAGAATGGAAATTGAATGACAGTGGTTCTACATGAACATTAAATAATGACATAGATAAATCATCATGGGAACCACTAAATATGTTCACGGTCATGATAACACCAACTTCACATCTCACAAACCATCAACAAAGTGGCAGTACAAGTACATTTCAAGGCATTTCTTTTTTTTCCCTTTCTTTTTTTACAGCGAATGCCAGAAATATTATTAGAAAGAGAACAAATATTCAAACAGTATTTACCTTGAGAAGGGTGGACTAAGACAAGCAAACTCAACATCCGTAGGCACCTGGTCAGATTCATAGTGGAAAAAACAATACCCGTTTTCCTTCTCTAAACTCCCTCCGACATTTGGTGGTCGTTCGTCTCCACTTCCAGAAGGATAATCCTCATTCAGAGAGCCCAACAGCCGGTCACACGAGTCAGCAGCCTCCAACTCAGACAATGCAACAGATGGCAAGAACCCGCGGCAGATATACAGGTAGGTACTGTAGGGTCTTCAGAACGCCTTCAACCTGCAGAATGAAGGGGTCATGTCAATCTGAGTGGTTGTGGAGGACAGGGCAGTGCTCTCCATCTCTCTTGAGGCACTAATCAGATCAGCATGAATATGAATAGCCACGAGCGTCCTGCTGTTTTTCCTAACTCCACATCCTAACTGACTCCTCGATCTTCCCTCCTTTTGAACAAGTGTGGTTTCTCATCCTGTCCTCTTCTCCCTGCCTCTCTCTCTTTCCCTCTCTCTCTTTCTACCTTCTCCTCTCTATGTCTCCCCACCCCCTCATGCCTCTCTCTCTTTCCCTCTCTCTCTTTCTACCTTCTCCTCTCTATGTCTCCCCACCCCCTCATGCCTCTCTCCCTCTGCTCTTTTCTCCCTCCCACCTCTTTACCTACCTCCATGTCTCCGCCTCTCTCACCCTCTCTTGTTTCTGTTCTCTCTCCACCCCCCTTCTCTCAATTCCCCCCCCTCTCTTGTTCCTGTTCTCTCTCCACCCCCCCTCTCTCAATTCCCCCCCCTCTCTCGTTCCTGTTCTCTCTCCACCCCCCCTCTCTCAATTCCCCCCCCCCTCTCTTGTTCCTGTTCTCTCTCCACCCCCCCTCTCTCAATTCCCCCCCCCTCTCTCATTCCTGTTCTCTTTCGACCCCCCCTCTCTCAATTCCCCCCCTCTCTCGTTCCTGTTCTCTCTCCACCCCCCCTCTCTCAATTCCCCCCCCCTCTCTCGTTCCTGTTCTCTCTCCACCCCCCCTCTTTCAATTCCCCCCCCCCTCTCTTGATCATGTGCTATCTCCACCCCCCCCTCTCGTAATCCCCCCCCCCCCCATATCTCTCAGTAAGAACAGTGTCAGTGCTGGACTTTTGAGACCAGCTTGTTGTGCATGTGGTTTGGAGAATTATTTATTGGCAGTGTGTGCACTTTTTTGCATTTTAGCATGTGTGTTGAGACCAATATACAAGACTTGTTATCATGCTTTTGTGTGAAGGACTGTGTGTGTGTGTGTTTGTGTGTTTGTGTGTGTGCTTGCTTGTGTCAGGGACCTGTGGACCTGTCAGAGACACCTCTGGGTTTGGGGCCACACACTCTCACCACACACACACAAACACAATCCCTCAGCTCCTTTCCCTCTTTCGTCCTGAACAATACCATCATCTTCCTCCCTCTCTCTTTCCTCTCTCACACATCTGACTCTTCTAACCCCCTGTCTGTGGGCTGTCTCAAATCTCTCCATGCAATCTCTCCACTGCAGATAAAGATTCACTTCTTCCATGACCTCCAAATGCTCCTCCACCCATCCAGCAGTCTCACGCGTTTCCGCAGTTGTCACAGACATGAGGCAGGCTCCATCCAGTTGAATGCCAAGGATGAGCTCAGAGACCTGATTCCTGCTCTCACGAGGGTGAGCTCGCGTCACCTCCACAGCTTATCAGTCTCCTCTTCTCTCCTCACTTCACAGAGGTTTTAGAGCGGAGGTGTCAAAAGAAGGTTTGACTGTGTGCCGAGATAATTCACGTGAAATAAAGCTTGATTGAATAGTTATTTACAGTTTTTCACAATTGCTAAAACACATTCTTGAAACAGTCACCCATTTTCTCAAAACTGTAAACACAAAACCTCATCTTCAAGCACTATTTACAAAACCTCTGAATCCAAAACAGATTTACCTGTCCTCAAAATCAAACTTTCGCCTCAAAACAGATTTACCTGTGCTCAAAATCAAACACTGCTCTCAAATCATAAACAAAGTGATCAAAATGATATACACTATCAAGCAGTCAGTAAACAATACACCAAAAAATTGAAAACACATTGTTCAAAACATATAGTCCTCAAGGAGAAGTACATTTTTACGTAATCTCAAAACAAATTTCATATTTATCCGTCATTGTCTTTTGATGAACGAAAACATGTTCTATCATAGTAGCTCAACATTTATCAGAAATTACTACTCTGCTTTGCTCTTTGCAATTTTTCTTGTTCTTTCTCCTCCTCGTACCCCTATACAGTACTGTACCCTGCATCTCACTACTCACAACTCACTCTTGTTCTTTGTTGATATGAACCTGCAACCAGTCTAAATCTATTGAGCAGTCAGTACTGTTACTGTAACAAATGGAAAGTACAATGTTCAGGGCCATACCATTTGTTCATTGTACAGAGCCTACAATGCACTGTACTACAGTATACAATACTATACAGTAAAAGTGACAAAAATCAAAGGAGTAAACATGTGATCAATGTGCTTCTTCTTGTCTTTGGGCTGGGTCAGGCCAGAGCACTTTGTCAACATCACAAGCAATATTTTCCCACCTTCAACAACCTGTTTGCTCTCTGAACTGGCTTGTATTGGTTGTGTCACATCATTTGAAACAAGTTAAATCAATTTTGAGTGGTTGTGTTTTGTCAATGACATGTTTTCTCTATTTGTATTTGATTGTTGCCATTTGTGTTTACCAGTATGGATGACATGTGCATTAGAGTGCAGAATGTTTTTTGAGAATGAGAATGTGTTCAGAGTGTTGCTGAAAAGTCTAAGTGAGATCTGCAAATTGTGTTTTACCATGTGAAATGGTTTAAGGTATTGACAACAGACTGCACAATTAGCTACATGAGTTCAGGCAACTGAGAACTTTGTTCAGCCAATGGGTTTTAGTGTTTTAGCAATTGAGAAAAACTGTAAAATGAACTTCTATTGAGGCATTCCTATTGGAGAGCTTTCCCTTGGTTTCAAGATGGACTGTTTCAAACTGCGCTTACACAATAAAATAATGTTTTCAACTGGAGTTATTTCTTTGTCAGATAGGCTACCACATTTGTTTTTGTGCCCACAGAGAAAAACCTCCACAATATATGTATTGATTTTCTTCAAACCAAAGACACACTCTCAATCTGGCTATGACTAACACCAAGTTTGACAGTTGAGTAGATCGCTTTCTCTTCCGACATGGCAGGGTCCTGTGTGAGTAGTCTGACCATCTGGAACTAAAGAGAGAGAGAGAGAGAGAGAGAGAGAGACAGAGAGAGAGAGAGAGAGAGAGAGAGAGGGGAAGAGAGAGAGAGAGAGAGAGATATTGATGAAGGATGTGTGCATTTCTGAGCAGGCCAAAGCAGCTGGAGTGGATAAATTCAGGAATTGTGTTTGTCTAAAGAAAGAGCAAGAAGTACAAACAGGCCCATTAAGGATGACAGATGTAAACATACCCCCCCCCCCACACAAACGCACACACACACTGGCTATGACCACTGATGAGACAGGCCATCTGTGGTTCATTCTGGATGGTTGGGGGGGGGGGGGCAGGTGGGACAAACAAGAGGGAACAGGGGTAGAGGGGGTCGTCTCTGTTTCATTAAGCCGGGGAGGGGAGAGCAGTGAGGGATTCACCTTTAGCACTGGGCTCCTTACTAATTCAACAGGCGTCCAGAGCAGGAAGGCAATGTGGACCTCACGAGCAGATGAAGCGACGAGACAGCGCGACCTTCCGCCGCCACAAGACGGCAGAGCCCGTTGACCTGCTGTATCCATGGCGGCACACCACACAGTGGGGGGGAGGGGCGGAGGGGGGAAGGGGGGGAGGGGGTAGTTGGCAGCTCTCCAAAACGTCAACAATCTACACCTCAACGCCAGATGAGGAAAACCAATCCTGTACGACGGGCTGGCCCTTGTCTAGCCCAGTAGTAAATCTGTGCTAATCTAATCATCCGCACGACAGGTAACCGTAATAGTTCTAATCTTGTTCTTGCCTCCACCTGAAAAGGTCTAGCTGGTTTGAAGAGAGCTGCATTTTCCATCCTGCGAACATCTTTAACCACTGCAACGCCGTCGACACACAGCAGTCTAGCTCAGATCAGTATTCCAAGTGTCAGTATCAGTATATTTTGTCTAACTGTGTCCCCACTGGTGTAATGATAAGGGGGTGGGGGGGAGGGGGGGGGTATGGATCCCATGTTATTAACACAGCAGACTGCAGTCATGAGGGGGAACCAGTGAAGGTTTCTAGAATTATTGACAGGCTCCTAACGCAGAGATGCGTCTGTTCTGTTGACCAATCAGACCACAGAATGTTTTTTCTGACACCAATCTCTCTCAGCAGAGCTCCTCGGAGCACCTGGATGATGTGTTCACCAGGGCTGGCTGCACTCAGAGAGCCTGTTCACTTCACTGACTCACCTAGTGTTCCTCACACACACACACACATTTCTACGTGCAGACACACGTGCCTGCGCACACACGTGCACAAACACTGGACACGCACACGAGAGTACCCGCGCATGCAAGCAAACACGCACTGAGGCAAACATCACATGTTCCAGGAGATGCATCCAGTTGTAACTAACTTGATCCATCTTATCGACATGCTAATTATTAGAATCAGCTGTTCTTAATTAGGGTTTGGGTGATAACGACAGGATGGCAACTCTCCAGGATAGGTTTGGTCAGGGGAACCAAGCCCACCTGCCAGTCACAAATCCTCTCCATAGGAAGAACAACAACTGCAGTGTTTCTGGGCAGAGGTTAACCTATCTCCAAGTGAGATGAATTTGTTGTCGTTTTTTTGTTTGTTTGGCTTCTAAAATCCTTATAAATAAAAAGATAATTGATTTAAATGTTGAATTACTTCAAGCAGGACAACATCAGACTAGCGGTCAAAGCAGAAGTCAAAGTTATCCCCTCAGGCATGAGGGTTAATGCCATCTTGAAGCTGAGAGAGGAGAAAATATTGACATGCTCCGATGCCAAGCCAAAACACACCTGGAGAAGCCCAGAGGGTGGTCTAAGATGAGCATGAACAGGTGGCAAGACAGGGCACCAGCTCAGAAAGAGCCATCTGCTGCCCACGTAGAGGACAGCTACATCAAGACTGCCTCAGTAAAGTTAGGAATAATAACAACTACACGTTTCATTTACGAGGTCTGGGGCTTTACAGATGAGCAAAGAGGTGTTTCTTTTCTTTTTCAAGGAGAAAAACAAAAGATTGGTACCGTTTGGTATTGAAGGAGTTGCACTTAAACAAATGTATTTTTCTCCCAATCCAGTGAGGAAGATGTCTCCTAGCGATGCGAGTTCTTAAGTCACCTGGGCGTCGGATATTCCATTTGCAAATCACTATCCGAGTCAGAGAGAGACAAATGGATTAAACCGGGACTGTACACACAGACCTTGGCTTTGACCTTGGCAAATATATCTTCGTACATATACATACCATGTTGACCCGATATCTTGAAATAGAAACATACATCACAGTATCACAATGAATGTTTGAAACCAGTTATATTTCAATTCACAAGACTTACTTACTTTGGAAAACACTGTGTCAAGAAACTTACCTAGAAGTTTACAGATGCAGTGTTCAAAATCCATTATTTAATTAATGACTATCATGAAACAGCCATTCTCTGGCTTTAATTTAGTGATAAGAGTTAATAGTTTGTTGACTTACAAAACCGTATAACACAACCTCTATTATATTTTATATAAACTGATGACTTAGTGTCTTTCTGATTCAGATTAAGTACGTTTCTATTTAACAGGGGTGATTATCCACAAAAAAGGGATCCGTGAACCATGAAACAACCTAACTTCTTCTAAAGTGGAAAATGTGGAGTCAGGCTAGTCCAATAACTTTGTTGGTTAATTGCTTATGCTATTGCATAAGCAATGAGTTTAATTATAAACTACCCCCCCCCCTTCTCTTTCTCTCTCTCTTTGTCCTCAGTTTTTCCATTTCTCCCTCCATTCTTCTAGCCTCTATCTCTCTCCCCTCTCCCTCTCTCACTTTGTTTGAGACTCCAGGTGTCAGTGTGACCCTGGAGGGTATAATCTGACAGAAAGACAATATTGCTTCGTATAACACTCTGTTTGCTTGATAGAGTATGAGAGGACTGTGGGCGCAGCATAATCACAAATGGGAAATGAAACACCAGAGACAGAACTCTTCGCACTCTCTGTGTACTTACCCGGTTGGTCTTCCTTCGACGAGGACCCTGGAGGCTGTTAGTTAGTTCTCCCTGACACAGATGTGGTATCTGTCAAGACAACTAAACATTCCTGAAGTCGTCTTTTGCAGGGCACTGGCCAAAACTGAGAGAACAAGCATGTTTGTGCCATCAACGCTGTAAAGTGAACTCAGTCATCAGAGGCTTGAATATGAGCTTTCGTCAAGTTCTTATTTTGCAGATTAAAATGCATAAAATTGATTTTCCAGATGGGTTTCCCCTTCTGAAATGTGTATATATATTTTTCAGAAGGCTACACTGCAAGAAAATAAGGATGATACATTTATTTCGTGGCTCCATTTCCACGTCATGTGACCACAGAAAGCAATATGCCCGGGGCTGAAGAGGGGTAGGACAGCCTAGTACAACGGTGTACCATGTGGGCTTGGGAGGTATGTTTTCTCTCTGGTGTGTTGGCAACATATGAGTTAGAAAGAGCTGAGGATGTTCCACTGGGAGTAACTGCGGAGGTGCGAATGACCGTCTCTTTTCTGGAAAGAAAATTCAATTTGGAGTTCTCATTTCACCCACAGAAGCGATTCGAGTGAGTGTGATCACGTTGGCATGCCAACATTGTGCACTAGTATTACAATAAGCTTTGTAATCGCTTTACAGTGAATTGTGCTCAGATTATTATCCTTGCAATATGCAAAACTGAAGGGGGTCGTATTTTCTACAGAGGAACGAATGTGTTGCTAACACACAACATACAACAGAAACATGTCGACCCATTTCAAGCAAAGCATAGTTGCTTTCATTCCCTTTAACGACAAAAGGGCTATGATGTTTGACGAAGAAAATGTTTAATTAATGAGACATCTGTGAAATGTCAGGTGAATTAGAGAGAACCCCCCCCCCCCCATGCATAATAGGCATCGTTTATCTCAGGTCAGAGAAGGCTGTACGCTAACCCCAGGCTTCCCAGGATCCCCGGTCCTCCCTGGGGCGCTGGAAAGACCCCCTCATCCATCACAAGACCAAGGTGTCAGGCCAGGGTGGCAGGGAGACCCCGGAATACGTCTGTGGGGAAGGAACTTTGACCCCAGGTTGCTTATCCCACAGTGTGCACCAGCAAGACTTGCATGGTTGTCCCAAATGGTGATCCATCAATGACATGATCAGTTCCAGGGACATTTCAGCAGGCATGAGCCTATTAGCCTGATTGTGCTAACCAGCACTGTATGTAGCTAGTTGATTCACGTGTGTGTTGAGTCCACTATTGGGGCTCCTCTCTATTTTGCAGTCATTCTTTAGAAAATGACAGATTTCTGACAAAACAAACACAAAATAAGTGACTGATATACATATAGAGCTGCTTTATCTTACATAAAAACACATTCAAAAAGATGAGGTCAGACAAACTTCACTTGGTACTTTTCTGATTCAAGCTCCAGTTCCTGTTCCCCTGCAGGGTACGGACAGGATCTAAAACATCAAAAAACACGATTTAATATTCAGCTCTTTAACAAACAGCACTCTAATTACAAGTTGATTAAATACTCCCTGGAGAACTAACTACCATGATGGGAAAAGCTCAAAATGGCTGCCTTTCCTTTCCAGTACCCAACAAACAACAGGAAGTGGAGCTCCTCTGAGAACGATGTGGAAGTAATTTAGTTAATATTTCAGCAGTTATCGACTGGAGGGCTTGTTAGCCACTGTTTCCAGTTTCTCTACGTTCAGCTGTTGAAGCTGTTTCTATGCCCACAGATTGTGTGTAATAGTTCTGCCTGCCAAAGTTGAGCTTAGGTTGGTGAAATGTTTCTGTCACCTGCTGAACTGCAATTGTTTACTTTTTAAAAGCCAGAGAACAAAATATAACTGTCATTTTAAATATTTTCAGTTCAGCTAGGGTCCATTATAAGCAACATAAACAACCTCAAACGGGCTCTTCTCACATAGGATACCCAGGTGAGTTATGCTAAATCATTTCCCATGAGAAGTATGTGACATCTAATATTGAAGCCAAGCCTGGGAAGCAGTAGTGCTGGGAAACAATAATCCAGCCTCTCAACACCTTTCCACTGTCTTCATTCCACAGACACACACCCCGCATGTACAGGATGCACAGACACACACACACACCCTCACTAACCTACGCAAACAAAGAAAGACACAAAAACAATATTGTTTTTAAGCTGAACCAGCAAGGTTTCCTCAAAATTGATTTTCTTTGAAACCGCTTGACCTATAACATGACCTGGTATGGTATACGTGAAACCCAACCTTTACTGAATTAAAAAAGTGAAGGTGATGATAATGTGATGATT
Source organism: Osmerus eperlanus (assembly GCF_963692335.1). Classification (NCBI taxonomy): domain Eukaryota; kingdom Metazoa; phylum Chordata; class Actinopteri; order Osmeriformes; family Osmeridae; genus Osmerus; species Osmerus eperlanus. The sequence continues at coordinate 20,419,431 of NC_085021.1, read as the reverse complement.
GTAAAACTTTGCACTGCGGAACATTCAAGCATAAACAGCTGTCTATCACCTGGGCCACATAACTTGCTATCACTCTTCCTGTCACTCCGAAGAGGTTGACGATCCAAAATCCCATCATCCAAAACCCTACAACTGGCCATTACGATGTACAGAGTAAAGTAACGCGTCGATAAACCAATTAGTCTTCAGCTCATTGAACTGTCAGACCAACAGCAGTGATAACGGCCAATGCCGTTTCCTGAGTCAATGCCTTTCCTGAAACACTACCAAACACTTCTAACCACAATGGACAAGGGAAAGTTTACACATTTTAAAGTTAGTCCAAAGTAGCTTTACACAAGATTCACTTAATCATTGTAATTGAATTCAAGTCTTTAAACGTGCACTAAGCAGGCTATCTTGGGTATTCTTGTCAACAGCGTTGGTCTGGAAAGTTTAGACATAGGCTAATCTCGTGCAGGGGAGCCCTTTCTACAGATGATCTTTCATTCATAAGTAAGAGTCCATGTGGAATTGAGTGAAGAGAGTCTTTGTGTACAGAAAAGGCAAACAAACTTGGAAAATAACTGAATAAATAACATAAAGAGCTGGGGAAGCTCCTCCTGCCTTCTTGGCTGTGTGCTGGACAGCCCCACGATACAGTACTGTACCAGACCAGGACACAGTGTTGCCATGGGAGCCATTAGAATGAGTGCATGTCTCAGCGATTTTTGTTGTAGGCAATGGATGGCCATAATAAAGTTTTTTACTTAATGTCATGCAATACTTCCATATCTTAGTATGTAGAGTTTAGAGTGTGATATTCATATGTGATTTATGAACTACTAATGCAATGCCCGTGCCTCTGATGTAGCTGGTTATTAAGATGTTGTTTAGACAATTTGGTGTTAACTGAATGGGAGCTTGGGCACGTTTGCATAAATGGTGCGTGTTAAGCAATGACTGAAGACAGTTTCTGCTTTGTGGCTTGTGCTCTGTATTCTCACCCTGAAGACTGCACTGATAATGTCCGGATTTGAGGATTGTAACCAAAAGGTTTAAACATTACACTGCTGTTACACTGTTGTTACACTGTTATTGTGTCATTGTTACACTGTCATAACACTGTTGTTACACTGTTATTACACTGTTGTTACACTGTTATTACACTGTTGTTACACTGTTATTTGAGGGTTACTTGAGGGTTTAGGTTGGTTGGTTGGTAGGTTGGTTGAGGGGCAGTTCTATGGGCATATGTGAAGCCCACAGTGACATGCTTGCGTGTAAAAAGGGCTATACAAATAAATTTGATTTGATTTGATTTGTTATTACACTGTTGTTACACTGTTATTACACTGTTGTTACACTGTTATAACACTGTTGTTACACTGTTATTACACTGTTGTTACACTGTTATTACACTGTTGTTACACTGTTATAACACTGCTATTGGGTGTGCTTGCCTTTGGCAACTGTACAAGGGAATGCACATGTCTCACTAGAAGAAGTAGCGACCACCAGTCTAAAACATGCCACAGGCATCGCTCTAGGGTCATAATGTAATGAGCCATTTGCAGTTTGTGTAAAGCACTGATTGCATTAGACCTTCTGCTCTGCACAGTCCCCTCTGGACAGCTGTCCAAATACAGACTGCAGCAAGGAACATTTGATAGTGACCGGCATTTCAATGATAACATTGGAGGAAAAATATATTATTTTCGGGGGGTATTGAATACCTAAAATATTTTGAACAGAATGATATATTACCATGTACTGTATCCCAAAACTGCCCATGACAGTATAATATTTCACAATACTTTTCCTAAAAGTGTAACAGTGTTCAGATATAAAGTTTTGGAACCAACCAGTGAGCAGTTGTTATGGATGTTGACCAGCTGAGTGATGACCCATAGACTTATTTATTTTTTAGTACCCGTCAGCACACTTCTTGCAATAGCTCTTTTTAAAGACAGCCTCATCTTTGTAATTACAACCTGAATAGTCAAGTGCGGCCTTAATCACCAATTCTGCTTAATGGTCTTTAGGGTCACCCTCTCTCTTTCTTGATATATCCCAGCAGCTTTACCAGAGTAAGGTATCCCCCAGGGCACTATACATCAACATAACCCATCCTCACCCATTTTCAATCAACTGCTGACTTTTAATACGAACTACACCAATGTCAATGTTCACAGTCAATGCAAATTAACATAGAAGAGCAAGTTACTTTACTCTGTCGTTAATTATTAATTAATTAAAGTGCTATTTAACAATACAACCTCGTTTTTTTCTACACACGCCTTAATGAATCTTTGGCCCTAATCCTCTTGGGCATTTGTCCAGTTGTTCTTTCAGCCTGATGGATGTTGCCTCAGGCTTGTTCAGAGTTCTAACTGCTTTGCCCTTGTCTCATTCACACATTATAATACGTTTTAAATTCTTGATATGCGTTACATCTTGACAAATATTTTCATTTAAATTAAAGAAATTTCAAGGGTATAGTTAGTACAAAACACCTGTTGGAATTGGACGCAGAGACTTTGTATTGCAGACTTTTATCCTAAGGCAGACTTTTATCCTTCCGATGAACAACATCCCACCTGTACTCTCGAGACATTAGACGAGACGGCTTAGTTTATGTGCAGCATGAATCACTCGGTTCAATCAGCAACTGAGATGGAACAACAGGTATCTCTGCTATTATAGTCTGGTGACGTCATATCAGTTTAATTGTCAAGGCAATTGTGCTCAATGTTTCAAGTGGAGCCAGTCTCTGAACCAAGTCAAGGTAAAGCACCCACCTCTGACTGACTGACTTACACCGAAGTCCCCAGACCAAGCCCACAGCTGTGTGATGGCTGTTTTGCACATTCACAAGCCATTTGAGAAGTTTGGTTTTGTTGTTGTAGTCTGTTTACTTCTCCGACTATCCTCATCAGTCATTCATCTGGAGTGGGCTCTGTTTCCTGTGCTGTGGCCTCCAGCTGCGATAATAATTAAGAGGTGAGTACCTGTCTGGCAGCTGAGTTTGAGAAGATGAATGGGACATTAAACATGTACGAGTGATAATTGTGTTGAGGAGGAAGACACGACTTCCCGGAGTTTCCGATCACTCTGTTCTCCTCCATTCCTCCCGCTGTGCTCTGAGACGCGCCATGCACCAGCTGAGACGCACCCGACACACAAGACCTGAGAGACACCTCAGCTCGGTTTGAATGGCAACCCACACTGTGTGCTGTGGTGTGGAGAGAGAGAAAAAAATCCTACAGCTGTGTAAGGAGTAGACGCACACCGAACAAAAAAGACTGCGTGTTTCCGTGGTGCCACATTAAGATACCACTTTGAGTGTTTTGTGTTTTGCAAAGTTTGCTGGTTCAGTATTTTAGGAAAATGTTTTCACATGTTTCTATAGAATATTGCAATACAATAAGGCACATTTCATATTTTTTAAAGCTTTTTTGGGGCGAACATTTTCAATATATGCAAATAGTCCCCTCTTTTACAGCAGTCAATATGCTCTTAAAATCCAATCAGAATGATAGAGTGATTTCACCTGGCTAGAACTAGTTCACACTTTCCCCTGTGCTGATGATAAGACTTACTGAAATTATGTTAGCAGTCATTTTATGCCAAGGCCCAGCAAGCTTTGCAAACACAAATTGTATGTCGCTCCCAATACTTTTGGCCACAGCTGTACATAACCACCCACAGTTCTTCCTCCTCAAACATTTTTAGTACTCATACAAATATCACTAATGCATTAAGGGGCCATATGCTTTACGTCATTTCTCTCAGAGATCCAGGATAGCTGCCTAATAGAGATCTGATCATGAAAAACAGAAACAGCTGAGCAAATGTCTACTGTAATGTGTGCGGCTGACTGGAGCCTCATACTCCATATACCTCATCAGTAAAGACTCGTTAAAAACACATTTTGAATTCAGATTTACAAGTATGCCCTGGCATACTCCTATTGCCATATTGAGGCCTGTGTTTGTAATGAAAGGTTTAAATAAACTTTCAAAGAGATGAGACCACTCTAACCTTATGAAGAAACATTTTGATGAAAGTGGTACTTTGGTGTTGAACACCATTTACGTCAACCCACAATGAATTTCACCACTCCCCTCTTGTCCCTCACTTTAGTTAAGTCTACGTTCTTGAAATAGCTCAACTGGACCCAATCCAGACCTTGAAGAGACAGGTTCCATTACGGACCTTGATTCACGTCTGTCAGACAGAACAGTATGTTCCTGTTCTAGCAGCTATAGATAAATGACAAAGGACCATTTAGTTTACCTTGCCAAAACATTACTCTGTCACAAAGGGGAAAGGAAATCAGCGTTTGTACTTGTTGCATTCTTATGCTAATTTGTTTGCATGAAAGTATGGCTCTGGGATTTCAAGTAGACAGGGTCATAACCCTAAATAATAGCACAGGATGCGTGACATGACTAAGTAAGTATTTCCATGCTGCTTTGGAGGTAAGTAGGGGGTAAGTTAGAGGCACTTAGCAAGTAACACTATCAGTTTCTAAAGTTTAAAAGGGTAGAGTGTATTTTGGCTTGAGCCTTAAAACTGCTTTTCAAAAACAGATTGGACCTAGACTGATAAACTAATCAAACCACCTTCAAAATCTTTGAAGCGTCCGACAAACGTAGATTTTGGAGTGTAAATCCCTTCAAAAGTCAGTATAGTTAAGAGTCAGTGCAGATTACATTGAGCTCAAAATAAACACACTGGAAACGATCCAAACATGGGCAATGATTTCCACCTGCATCAATCGACCAGAACTAAAGTAAGTTTGGCAAGCAATTGTACAGGATGTCACTGTATAGATTAACCTTGGTGGTGAAAACAGAAACAAACATTGAAGCAGGGGGAGTCAGGTGGCTGAGCGGTGAGGGAATCGGGCAGTAATCCGAAGGTTGCCAGTTCGATTCCCGGTCATGCCAACTGACGTTGTGTCCTTGGGCAAGGCACTTCACCCTACTTGCCTCGGGGGGAATGTCCCTGTACTTACTGTAAGTCGCTCTGGATAAGAGCGTCTGCTAAATGACTAAATGTAAATGTCTAAATGTAAGCAGATCACACAAAAACACAGGCTGCAGTCTGTTCAACGATTCCATAAATGTCTGTACAGCTGATTGGTTTTGACCAATCACAGCGACTACTTTTTAGCAGCCGTTTCCATTTTCTACCAAGGATAAGTGTCTGACACGAGCCATCATACATTTAAATGCATGAAATTAAGAATGTCTCCTTCACTGTCATCATTCATTTAGGGCTGTCACTCAAACTGTCTCAATTTGAATGTGAGATTCATTTGACGGTATCAGTTCATCACTTAGCAATAGGGCTAATAGAGATTTTGCTATACTTACTCTTCCAGAGTTTCAAGCTTGCAACATCAGCTTGTATATTTTTACTGAATATTTCACAATGGGACAGGATAGTCCAAGAAAACGCATGTATTTCCCTGGCTTTTGCTTTATCTACAGTTTACCCTAACAGACTAGTCATTAGATTGATTTGATAATAAATAGGTTTATGCTTTAAGTCAATATGACAGATCCATCCCTTTCTCTGAGGAATGGTCGTCAAGGTTGGCCCCGGCAACAACTCCAGGGATTTAGGATCAATCTCATTCTGTAATTGGCTGGGGATGAATGATAAACTTGTCCTTGCTGGATCAAACATACTCAACCATCTAACATTTACTCATTGGAAAATGCCTCAAAAGATAGAAACGTTAATTATGGTATGGTTAGTAACAATAGTTCATTAATTGATTTTTTCATATTTTTCTAAAATGAGCTTTGTGTTATTGTCATGTCTTGATAAAATCTGTTACTACTTTGGAGACATTTGAAAGCCCAGGTTATGATAATCTTTGTATATTTTGAATTCAACACAAAGAATGCTTGTTACATTCTTCTAAGATTGACAAAATTACAAGTGACACTTACCAAAGAGGCAATTTCAGTCATGAAGTAGAGCAAGACTAATATTCTATGCAAATTGCCCTTGTCATTTTCCCCTCCTTGGAAAACACACCGTCTAGGGAGGAATGTGTAATGAATGTAAATGGTGGTCTATGTTAATCAATACCATATAGACCACCTTCATGACATACCACCAACATCATGGATTTGTGTGTGGGTGTGTTTTGTGTTTGTGTACTTGGTGCACATTGATGGGATTAGCCAATGGGAATGCCATATGTATAATAAAAAAAACACACTTACGCCAGGGAAGGGTAAAAGTTCAGAAGGTCAAGGAGAGCACATTGACACAGCTTCCACCATAAACAAAAGAACACTGATGTTCCACAATAGTATCTCTGGGAAGGAATTCTTCCATAGAGACGTATGACTGTAAAGCTTCTATACATGACATCACAATGGATCTCTCATAGGCTCTGGTCACTAATGGATCCATTGATTGTTGTCTCCCATCATTCATCACGACCCACCTCCACCTAATGAGTTCATCTAAACAGAAATCCATTCCCTCTCTGAATAAAATGTCTGGTGTGTGGATCCATTCTGGCTAATGCTAAGTTATATGGCTTTGTCATGGCCGATATAAGGGCCATGCTATGCTATAGTAGCCTGTATGGCTGCGCCATATTGTAGGGGGGCTATTGTTAGAAATATGGCTCTCTTGGCCAAATGGTGACATTAATAAACATTAATAAGTCTGACAGAATAGGATCATTAGGGCATCTGCCTCAGCAAGGATGGCCATCGGCAACTCCAAGAGGATCTCCCTCATTGGCTCATTGCTAGTCCCCATCCCACCACACAATGACATTTCACTGGTGTTAAGCTGATGGAATCCTTCTCCTTTAAAATGATGAGAGCTATCTTAGAATAGATTTACAGCGTATCACCGTTACCTAATGGTCCAGGGGGAGAGCATCCTAGTAAAAGACGAACTGCTGGCTAAGCCTAACGTCGTGATATTGTCGGTGGTCGAGTCCATCAAAAGCCTCAAGAAGGTTTTAACCCTCCGCGTGCTGCTGGCTCAGGCAATCAGGTAAGTGTTCTGTGGCGGGGCTCTAGTTGAAAGGGCAATACGAACAGAAATTGATTGCCTCGTTAATAAAAGTCAGATGATGCTACCGCGAGACTCTAATTTACTCTCCTCTCCTGCACCTGGGGAGATGTAGGATAGCCACCTCGGTCGACAACATGACAGAGGAACACAGGAGAAAGGCGTTTAATCTGCCAACACTACGTAAATACGCCACACTGAGGGAAATATGATGACATGACATTCGAGTCGAAGTGATCAGCAAGTAAGAGCTGTTAATTGTGTTTCATACTTTTGCTCTGACCTGTAGGCTATTTGTTATCATGTGGATTGAAATTAGGCCTACAAGCAAGGGAAATAACACAAACACCGATGAGATCCCATAACTCGTAACAAAATGCTGGTCTCTTAAGTTTTGCAAACGTCCCCCGAATATTATTTTGATCACACGTTGAAGGGTGAAATGAATTCCAGACGGGGAGTTAACCAACCTTGGGATTGAATCGTGAGTCGTGCAGGAAACTACAGTAGGGTTAGGGTTAGGCTACAGCACCCAGGTGAAACAGAGGTCTTGACTGCCACCTAGTGAAATAGGTTTACAATTACAAACATTACAGTTTTAAATTACGACCATACCAGAGATGGGAATTGACAATGTACAAATACTTTGTTACTGTACTTAAGTTTTTTCTGGTTCTTTACGTCACTATTTATTTTTGAGACAACAGAGGGAGTTAGCGATGTCGACATGACTGAGAAAAGAGACATTCCTGATCACCCATGGCCATATATGAGTGAGTGAGTGATGAGTGAAGGATGTGTGTACTTTTGCCATCGCTGGAATACACTTAGGTGTTACTGTAGCCTGAAAGAGAAACAAGGACAGTATCAGTCGGGTATAAAGTTTATTCGTTATTCAAGAGATGAGTGAAAGAGGGAATAAGTATACAAAAACATAAGTACATATGTAAAACAGGTGGTCACATCTTTGGGTTTAAGAACATGCTGGCAAGCTAATATTTGGAAAAATACCAGTGTTTTTGTACCATTGTATGTGAACTTGAAGAGCTTTGGCATACAAATGTAGCATAGGAAAAAATTAAAAAGTTTGTTTCCAAACGACTTGTGACAAATTGGATGACTATGAGATAATGTATAGAGATACTAAAAGACTTATTTGAAAGGGATAGTTTTCCTTACTGTTTATTCTTTGCATTTCTGGTTATTTTTTCTGGTTCAAATTAAAGTGAGAGAGAGGGTGCATTAAGCGTTTACAGTACAGAACATACATTCAAATGCACATTTTTTTCATAGTATTACACAGTTGTAAGTTCAGTAAACTTCTAACTTCTACATAATGTGGGTAACTGTTGACATTGTGCTGACATACTGTATCTGCCAGAAACAAATTAATAAAAAACTTGCAAAGCCTTTGCATATACTCTATGTAACTGTAATTTGAGCCCTGTAACTACATGCATTTTTATTCAATTTCAGTGTTTTTCCGAAAGATACAGATCTTTTTCCGTAGGATGTTATCTGACGCTGTCCTATTCTCTATCTCTAAAGAAAACCATGTACATGCCATGCACTTAGTCTTCAAAAAATAGGGGTTTAGGGTTACACTGTTGATTCCCGCTTTTACAGTACACCTGAATTACTGGTCTAACTGATTATCAACACACATGTGCATTACTCAAGCCATGGAGGCATGCTTTTTCCAGGCAGCAGATCTTTGTTTAAACAGTCAAACCATACAATTACAACAACAAAAAAATCTCTTATTGTGAAGCATTAAACAAATGATTATTTGCTGTACTATGAGGATAACGCAAAGCACAGTAGTCAACCTATCAATTTTGTTATGCTAAATCATTCACTGATCGAAGTACAATTTTACCGCTGTCTATAATTAACGGTGTCTTATTGTCTGAGCTCCAAAACAACATTACGGAATTATTAGTAAAGTAAATTAAATTAAATGATTCTAGAGTTATATTTAATTAATACATTTTAATTAAGTTGCTAGTACTCTAGTATCTTAAGTGCAGCCGGGAACACGAAAGGCAACCTTATTACTGTTAAGGGGCACCCTTACATAATCGTTGATCAATCCCTCTTAACTGAATATTCTATATTCGGCTCATGACCATCATTCAGGTAATCAGAAATTATTAGCATCCGTTTCGTACATGTTTTTCAAATTCAATTGGCAATTAAGTCAAGCTTCTCAAGACCCCGGGATAATTGCATACCTCACATAGTAGTCGTAGGTACTTGATTGATCCCCAAGGGACATTGCAGATTCGTATTATAATCATTTTCTACATTAACCAGCTGTTGTGGATCTATTTGAGTCCCGGCCACCCCTTGTCCCCATAAGCCACCTCCCCAGTAAAGGAGACGGGGGAAGGGCCCCCAGGGGTGTACAGGTCAGAGTCTGTGTCCGATTCCCCCTCTGCGAGGTAAGGCTTAACCCTGGCACAGAGGGAATCACCAGCCCCGGCCCCAGCCCCGGCCCCAGCCCCGGTCCCAGCCCCGGTCCTGGCCTCGGCTCCAGTGACGGCCCCGCCGTTATAGAAGGACGATCCGAAGAAGTCTTCTTTGGCCTGGGAGATGCTGAAGCCGCTGAAGGAGCGCTCCAGCTCCTCGTGGTCCACAGACGGGATGGAGAGGGACGTGTCGCTCTCCACGGCGGCCACATCCGGCTGGCGCCTCTGCCTCCTCTGCCGCTTCCTGCTCTGGGAGCTGCTCTCCCGGCCGCTTCCCCCCGGACCGGAGGACGAGCGATCGTGGACCGGAGCGGGAGGGGGCGGCAGGCGGAACAGGGGGGGCGAGTGCTCTCCGCCGCCCCCTATGGGCGAGGGGGTGTTGGCCACGCTGCTGTTCCATGCGGGCTGGCTGAGGGGATGCTGCATCTGGTGCTGCCAGGATGTGGAGGGGCGCCCCTGGCTACCTGAGGTGGTGCCCACAGACAGAGCCTCCAGCGGAGGGGACTTCCTCTCCACTGAAGCTACGGAGCAAACCACCTCAGGTGCAGAGCAGGTCTTTTCTTCCTTCTCCTCCCTCACTTCGATTTTCTCCTCCTTCTCCTCCTTGCTCTCCTCGGGGCTGAGGTAAGGGGGTGCTGGGTAGGCCTCCTTGGAGTTGAAGAAGGCCTCCGTCTCAGAGCGCGGGATGCCCATGCGTTGGACGTACACGTTGACCAGGAAGTCCAGTTTCCTGTCCATGGAGCCCACCTAGAGGAAGAGACAGAGTCTGACTGAACACTGAACAGGAGCACACAGCCCGGGAGAACTGCCAGTCCCAACACGACCCATCTACCCAGCCGCATCCTAGGAGATTGATAGATTGGACAGTTTTCCTCACCATCCTTCAGGATTAGGATTAAGAAATGAGTACCCCAGACCCGTGCTTGGATCAGGGGGCAGGGTGGGTCAGAAGTCTGGTTTACCTGTTTCTCCACTTTCCCCAGTCGTCCCATCATGCTGGGGTCCTCGGGGGCCTCTCCTTCACCGGCACCTTTGGGACCCTTATCCGACACTGGAGGACCTTTACCAATAATCTGGTCAACTCTGGCAGTCAGAGAGAAGTAACATTGGGGATGAGACGACAGTTTTGATCCAAAAGAAATGACTTGAAAACAGTTATTGTTAATCAGGAGTGTCCTTAATGCAGATCCTTCAAGGTAATGAACACCCCCCAAATTGACAAGACAAGACAGACAACATGACAAACCTACTTAGGTGAAGAGGAAATGTAAATGTTCTGAAAGTGATGGCTTATGATGATTGGGTGGTGAAATACTGTACGTAAGTAACAGTTCGAAAACAGTTTCACACCAAAAGAAAGAAACAGTCAACAAGTAAAAAGCTAAAACATATTGTATGCTTTCCTTAAGCTTCATGCTTCCTTCTCATTGCATCCTTTAGGGGGAGCTCTCCCTCTGACTGCTGTCAGAAAGCGTGCAAACTCACTGAACCCTGTTGAGTTAGGCTACATGACTCAGCTCAGAATTATGTTTAATGATTATTTGAATTGATTACTTTCAACTGATTAAAAAAGCAGCTACTTACTTACAACAAATTTTTTTTTTTGTTTGTTTTTTACCATGACAGTATTCAAATGAAAAATTTGACATTTCATATCTGAAATCCAGTTTGCACTCTAAGACACGCCTGTGTGTCTTCAGACATGTTCTCATGGGAGAATGATTGTGATTAGGTTAGCAACCTAACCTAGGGCCTTCAGTGGACTTCTTATGGCGAGGTGTAGATGGGGGGGGGGCCCCCACAATCATATCTATCCTGGCGAAGTACACAGAGAAGATATGAGTGCAAAGCAACATGAAGCAACAACATGGAATCACTTCACAAGACATAAAACATGCACAAATAAGTCTAAATATATTCCATTCATGTAAAACACAGTGGACACATATACAGCACAGACAGCTCGTGGTTTCGTTGCTGGAATATATTTACATATGTGTTGAAAGTTTGTCATCAAATCACAACATATGTGGCAACTTATTTGAAGAAGAAAATTATGGGAAATTCACAGCAAAGCCAGAGGAATTTCGAAAGTGCCAAATGAAAGCACAAATAGAAAATTCTAGCACTTTTACACATATTTCACTTCTAAATGTGTAGTGACTGTAAGTGGTGGTGATTCTGTGAATGTTGGGGTACCCGGACTAAGGAGGAGAGTCGATCGCTTAAATTGGGGTTCTTGCCTGGACTGCAGGTTCTTAATCCGGGACAGCATGTCCAAGTGGCCTGCAGAGTACTGCTCTATCACATCCATGACGTCATACGGGCGAAGGCTTTCCTTGAATCTCCTCTTTGATACCAGGAACTTCATGATGCTGTGGAAGGCAGTTCAATAAAAGCCTCTTTTTTTTTCTCCACAAAATCGTTAAAATGTTCAGAAATCACAAATGATAAATCCGGTTTTCAAAATGAATGTATAATAACTTGGTGAAAGGTCAGGCAATGTTATACAGCTAATGAACCCAACCACCTCGAAAAACACCACAGAAGACTGAAAGACACTCATTGGACTCATGAAGCCACTGGATTTCCTTGGCAATTTAATAAAACGACATATAAAACCCAACTCTTACCAAATGGCTCTAATGGTGACCTTTAACCCGGGCGATAATTCTTGAGTAAAATAGTCGCCGTGGCAGCTCTTATCGTCGGCCATGTCTTCTCCAGGCAAGCTGGCCTCTAAGACGCAAAGTCAAGTACAAACATCAAACCACTTTCAAGGCCTAAATTATTGGCTCCCACACACACCGACATATTGTCCGGCAGAAGCCAAGCAAAGTTTGGGCCTTAACTTCAATAGTGCAGTTTCCCATTAGCAAGTTGGTTCCAAGCCAGTTGAGACTGTGTGCATCTTTATACCGTAGCAATGGTGGAGTTCAAGGGATTTTGTAGGACAAAAAATAAAGGAATTGAGGGAACTGGGGATAGCTTAGAGATGGTAATTGCATAGTGCCCTCTGTGTACCACCAAGGATACGACAGCCATGCATTAGCAATAGCATGCTGGCTAGATTCATTTTCTCCAGCCAGCAGGCTAACCTTGAATTTGGTTCAGTGTTTTGAGTGGGGACATTCGGCTGAGGCGTACTAGCACGAATGGGGAGGCATCGTTCATTGTAAAAGAAGGAGAGTCAAAACTAGGACAGGAGATCATCATGCAAGGTAAAACAAGGATCTTAACAAAACGGTATAAGGTATCAGTTTGTCCTTTTTTTTTTTTAAACACTTGACTTGAATCCTCCACCACAAAGACAGCCTTCAAAACATCTGTAAACTAACTAGAGGAGTAACTGCAACTGCAACAGAGTCAAGCTAGCTGGAGGTAACTGCAGTATGACCAGTGTGCGAATTACGGGGCCCTAATTACAACTTGGACCCCCCCAAAAGAGGTCAAAACAACAGGTCGGGGGGGTCGATACATTTATATATCGTGCTTACCTGTAATCGTAAATATTACTTTACACCATGGAGAAGAAGTTGACCCCCCAGATTGTCATTGTATAATTCGCACTCTGAGTATGACAAGACTGGAGGCCACCCTTTATCCTCGCTAGACTGAATTATCCAAACAATAGAGGATTGAAGTCAAGTTGTTCAATAGATTTTGACATGCACGTTTCCCATGTCTATGACTGTGCGTGTGATGCCTGTTTTTGTCTGATCAACAATTGGCCGCAAAACAAATGCCCAAATTTCTTACTTATTAACCCCTCAATTGCTGCCAAGAAGAAGAAGGACGGAAAACATGAATATAAATCTGTTATGGGCCCTACAATAATGAATATGACATCATACAAAACAGTGCAAATATGAGATCATACGGTATATATGGACTCATCTGCAAATGTCATGTATGGGTCTAAGGAAAAAACATAATGTTCAGCCAACTAGTAAACCAGTGGGAACAAATAATACAAATACATCTGATGAGCACACTGCCGTATGATAAGGACTACAGTGTGCATTACACACATGTATTCTGGACATCATACTACCAGTAAATGGAACTGTCTCTTGGTTAAGGACTACAAAATTTAAAGTTGACATCATGATTGGTTAAGAATGATAATGATTTCATTATAAATAACGAGGAGAGGGGTGTAAACTGTGTTCTAGAATCAAACAGGATCCAAACGAGACAGAACGGGGTTCTTTCTGGTGACAAGGTTCTAAGGCCATGAGTTCTCTAACCTGGAGAACTCTTCAGTCGAAAGTCTTCGTCCTGCATTTCTATCAGCACTTTAACATGCCACGAAGCAGAGGAAGAGAAACAGCTAATGAGAATCAGCTTGGTTAATAAAAAAGTACTGTTATGTATTGATGGAAAGATAGATCAAGACCACTACTGATAGTGATATATGAACGCAGAGGGAATATTGTGATTAAGAAATGTCACTGTACTGACTAATGACTGCATCAAAGTTTAATTGATCTGCATAGTCTAGCAACAGGAAGATTTTAATGAATCGTATTTGTCATAAGATGGCATTTACCTATTCTACATAGTTGCTGACGTGTCGCTAGTGCCATTCTACTGACAGCAGCCTAGGTGACAGATGGCACAGGGCCACAGTATAAAATGTCCTTGCACTCTCTCAACTCTAAGGTTGAGGACAGAAGCTAACTACAGACATACAGTACAGTAAGCCCAGTCAAGTAATCAGCTAGTACAGTAAGCCCAGTCAAGTAATCAGCTAGTACAGTAAGCCCAGTCAAGTAATCAGCTAGTACAGTAACCCCAGTCAAGTAATCAGCTAGTACAGTAAGCCCAGTCAAGTAATCAGCTAGTACAGTAAGACCAGTCAAGTAATCAGCTGGGTGCTTGTCAGTCAGAAAACTCATCAGGCTGTGGTTAGTTTCCTAAAGGCCTGAATAGGTGGAATTACATACTGTTTTTTTAGTGTTGTACTTATGTACAAGAGCACTCAATTACTCACGTACTAGTTTAAGAAAGCTAAAGTCAAGGTGGATTATTGGTGGTTTCTAGGTGATATATAGGTGTGTTTTGGGTGCAGTGACCTATGAAAGATACCTGCTATAGTCCAACGAATGAACCTAAAAAGCTAGCCAAACTGCTAGCTTGTTGTAGACATTTTTGTAGTTTTGTAGTCCACTTACCCTCAGAGTTCTGGCGAGACGTGCTTCCCCTCATCCGAAAAGCATGCATGGGCCCCCGCCCACGCTCCATGAAGCCCTCTGCCCCATCCTCGGCCCCGGGTGACTGGTTCCTGCTTTTGGCCCCCGGGGTCCTGGATGGACTGGGGAACACTTTGTCCTTCAGACTGGCCTTGCGACTACAGCGGACGTGGGTGGGAGGGCACACACAGATCACAGTGAGCAGATAACACAGGCAACACACAGAGACCTGAAGATTGAAAACACCTAGAATACACAGACATACTGATATTCTGTCATGTCTATTCTTATTCGCGTACAGTCAGTGTGCCTCTAAACTTTCGTCTGAAGACACGCACAAGCTATAAAGGTCTGAAATGAATATTATGATTTCTGGTCTAGGTTATACTATATCCACATAGAGATGACGAAGGAAGCTCTAGCCTATCAATAACTATTCACAAACAGGGACTTTTTGGACTTAATTGACTCTAGGTTGAACTACATTCTCAAAAAAGCTGACATTGTCCACGATAACCACATCAGAACAGTTGCTAACTAACTGATCGGTAGCTGGCTCATATATCTCTTACTTTGCATTTAGAGAACATCTATCTAACCTGTACACAGTAGTGGAACCAGAGGGTGGTATTGCCAGGATGGGTCTTACCTCTGCAGCAGAAACGTAAAATGAAGCAATGTCCAGCTGCGGAAGAAGCCATGTCTTTGTGCGCACTGTCGAGCATTCAGCGGTCAGCAGGCAAACAGCGCGAAGCAACAAGCAAGCATGCATTGGCAGCACAGTGATACTGAAGGCTTCAAAAAAGAAGAACCACGGTTTCTCTCTATTCAGATACAAACAAAAACAAAAGAAAAATAAACACAAAGGTTCATGCAGACATGATTCACTGTCATGTATTCCACCTTGAATGGGAATCACTTTATAGAAAAAGAGATTAGATTCCTGATTACAAAGGAAAAAGGCATGTTGTTATCCAGCTGTACGAAAGGGCTGACTGGGCAAAAAGGAAGCAAGCAAATCACCCAGATAAAAGCATTACTAAACAGAAACGATAAATCAAATATCTGACAAGGCAATAAACTTGGATGCGCATCTCTGTTTTCTAGAAACCAGAGGGAAATGCAAGATTTGTGGGCAGAAAGGTATCAGTTTTCTCCTCAAATGTAAAATAAATATATGTTTTCTGACTGAATAAGACGACATATCTGAGACGAATGAAAAATATATACGTCCTATATGTGCTTCCTCTACTGAGTCGAATTTTCTGTCAAAAATGGAAAGGAAGGAACGGATAAAGAGGAAAGTAACAACAGACACTAAAACACTTGCAGTGCAGATGTTAGTATCTGTGCAACTATACCTAATGGTTGTTGGGCAGCAGCCACAAAGCCTGCCTTTGGGTGAATTCGCATTACTGGCAGTTGGAGACAGAGAGATAGTGAGCAGTAGAGGAGACACAGAAGATAAAAAAAAAAGCTATGGATGAAAAATAAATTGTTCGAGAATAGCAGAGTCATGTTAGTGCTATCAATTAAATTATGATATCAGAGAAACAGTGGCAATATATGCATACAGCTTTGTTAATTAGACTTGAGTGTTTCTAGACAGAAAAAAAAACAATGTCGTTGTTCAAAAATCATTGCTCTATTATGTGGTAAACACACGGTAAGATATAATAAAGCATTTCATCAGTATGTTGAAAAGTTTCTCCCTACCCCTTGAAAAAAATTGTGTGTGTGTGGGGGGGGGGGGGGGGGGGGGGAGAGATTTATTCAGGTGTCGGACTGCCTGCTTTAAGCCACCTCTCCAGCCAGAACAGGACTCACCTGTGCTGGTCCAGCTAGTATTTAAGGCTGTCACCCCGGGGCATTGAAAGAAAAGTGACACACCTTTAGAGCTTTACATCACATCAGCTCTTCTGCTGGGATTAGTTTGCGAAGTCTGAGTTTTGTACTTCATTAGTTATCATAGTGTCCTCTTCCATGGTAGTGGTTGGCTGTACTTCTGGCTTAGTCATACTTTGAGGAAATTTACTGGCCAACCACAGCAACAATATTTTTGCAGCCATTTCCATTTGCTACCAATCAAACGACCCAGGGCTGGCCCGAACTAATCGCTGGGCCCTAAACAAATGTTAAGTTTGTTTATTGGGTTGGGCCGGCCCTGAAACGACCATTAATGGTTACCCATACATGGGTGTCTTTATGAACCACTGCTTAACTCGTTTTGTTGTTTTGGTGCAGAAACCTTGTGTCATTTCCCTGTTCCATGAGTTGGGTTTTAGGGAATGTTACAAACAAGAAGGAGCTTTGAGTTACATATAGGGCCTACAGTAGCTTTGCTAGCAGTGAGGCTAACGTAGGCGGCAAGGTTTCCATTTAGCTTTGTGCTAGCAGTGAGGCTAACGTGACCACTGAGGTTTAGCTTTGTGCTAGCAGTGAGGCTAACATAGGCGGCAAGGTTTCCATTTAGCTTTGTGCTAGCAGTGAGGCTAACAGGCTGTAAGGTTTCCATATAGCTTTGTGCTAGCAGTGAGGCTAACGTGAGCACTGAGGTTTAGCTTTGTGCTAGCAGTGAGGCTAACGTGAGCTGTTCTTGAGGGCAAAATGCAGCTGGGGCGGACTGTTCTTGAAGGAGGCTCTCTTATCATACAGGCAACTAGATACAATCTCTCTCTCTCTCTCTCTCTCTCTCTCTCTCTCTCTCTCTCTCTCTCTCTCTCTCTCTCTCTCTCTCTCTCTCTCTCTCTCTCTCTCTCTCTCTCTCTCTCTCTCTCTCTCTCGCTCTCTCGCTCGCTCACTCGCCCACTCTCTCTCTCTCTCTCTCTCTCTCTGTCTCTCTCTCTCTCTCTCTTTCTCTCTCGCTCTCTCGCTCTCTCGTTCTCTCGCTCTCTCGCTCTCTCGTTCTCTTGCTCACTCACCCACTCACCCACTCACTCTCTCTCTCACTCTCTCACTCTCTCACTCACTCTCTCACTCTCTAACATTCTCCCTTTCTCACTCCCTCACTATCTCGCTCTCTCACTCTCTCACTCTCTCGCTCACTCACCTACTCACTCACTCTCTCGCTCATTCACCCACTCTCTCTCTCTCTCTCTCTCTCTCTCTCTCTCTCTCTCTCTCTCTCTCTCTCTCTCTCTCGCACTCACACCACACACACCCTCCCCCAAGAAGAGTGTGTCAGCACCTAAGAGCAGAACTGAGGAAAGCCAGGAAGTAGGACAGGAGAGTGGACGGCATGGAGCACTAACCTGGGGGACGCGTCTGTTTGGGACTCCTTCCTTTGAGTTCAACAGATCAAGAGAGGGAACACAGAGGCACAGACGAGGACAGAAACACACACAACAAAGACACGGGGCAGGAATTGGTGTTGAATATCGTACAGTATAAAAGCCAACAGTGCATGACATATTTGGACAAGCAGGAATTAGCGTTTGCATAAGTGAGTACCTGTCAGGCAGAAAGGGGACAGAAGGGTAACAGATTATGTCAAGTCAGCCAAACTATCGTCTTCATTTAAAATGGCCACAATTAAACCATGATAAGACCTGGAAATCTTAAGACTTTCACCATAAAGGACTGTATCATCATGTACTAGGCAAAATTGTCCATTAGTTTTTTTCCCTACGTCAACTTCATCATTATTACAGTAAATATTCAATATTCAAATTATTCAGACCTAAATGACTTGCCCTTCAGATTCCTAAGGAGATCCAGTTGGTTCAGGGGAGGTATAAGTCTGGAAAAAAAGAATTGAGTTCACTTCAAGAAAATAAAAACCTAGATGTCACAGTGTTTCAGTAAAGGAAGGGCTGATAGACTTGCAGGAAATTATGTCTTGCTAAATGAGAAGTGGAAATCCACTTGGAGAAACAGCATGAGAGCATATTTGCTGGCAGACCTGAAGCGTATAAACAAAATGAATTATTTCCCAAAGTAGCTATTGCTTCTGGCTGCATTGTATTCCAATTCTGTATCCCAGGTTGACAGGACCCAATTACTGTATGCTGTAAATTTGAAGAAAAATGCATTATAGCTAGACCTGAAATTGAATACTGGATTCAAATTATTCATTTAGTTATCTTATTATTTACCTGTACATAGGAAGCGAGACGGTCTGCTCATAAAAGTCCCATGTTGACAGCAGGTCAGTGCGGCCTAGATTGGTGGCATGATACCGCCAGGCACCCTAACAAACATTATATTTGGTTATTGTAAGAAATGTAGTTGTTTCCTTAAGCAGACAGGTAACGGTTTTCTGTGGTGAAAACGCAGGATGTTTGTGGAGGTTTGTGGAGGTTTGAGGAGGTTTGTGGATGTTTGAGGATGTTTGTTGAGGTTTGAGGATGTTTGAGGATGTTTGTTGAGGTTTGTGGAGGTTTGAGGATGTTTGTGGAGGTTTGAGGATGTTTGTGGAGGTTTGTGGAGGTTTGTGGAGGTTTGAGGATGTTTGAGGATGTTTGTGGAGGTTTGTGGAGGTTTGTGGAGGTTTGTGGAGGTTTGAGGATGTTTGTGGAGGTTTGTGGAGGTTTGAGGATGTTTGTGGAGGTTTGAGGAGGTTTGAGGAGGTTTGAGGAAGTTTGTGGAGGTTTGAGGATGTTTGTGGAGGTTTGAGGCCCACCTGGATGAGGCCTGCGGCAGGGTTGCGTCTCTTCTCAAAGTGCTTCTGTCTGTGCTGCTCCTGCACCTTCAGAGCAAACCCTGATCCCAGGATACCCTGTGTGTGGCAAGGAGAGAGATTGAGAGAGAAAGTGTGTGTGTGTGTGTGTGAGAGAGAGAAAGAAAGAAAAAAAATGAGAAAAGATATAGACATAAAGGACTTTATGGATTTTAGACACAAAGGTTATACTTCTGTGAGAGCATCTCTTTTATCTTTCATCACCCAATGTGTTTTTCACATAATCCTGTTGAATGTGCTAATGCAACTCTAAACCTGGAGACTGCTTATTGAGCTGTTTCCTGCCAAGGCCCCATGTGTAATGAACTGATATGGTGAGCTAAAGCATTGAATCTGAAGAGTTTCCCAAAGGATTATTGCTGATGAGTTTGGAGGCAATGTCATAGCCTGAGCACACAGGGATGAACAGATCGATTAAAGATCATTACGGGATCAGAGTGAGGGGTTCGAACGAAGTAAAAGCTTCAGCCTCAACGGGGAGAAGATCTTGCAGGGTCGCCCCCGCAATTAAATGACTTTGAAAAAGCTTAGCTGGTGGTTACCATACCCCGTGTGACTGGTACAACAGCATGCCAAAGTGCAGTCGATGGCTGTTTTTAAAGCAGTATATAACCATGTCCTTTGGCTCAACCAATGGGCTTCAAACTTATATTTTTATTTACATTTAGTAGACACTCTTATCCAGAGCGACTTACAGTTAGTACAGGGACATTTTCCCCGAGGCAAGTAGGGTGAAGTGCCTTGCCAAGGACACAATGTTATTTTGCACGGCCGGGAATCAAACCAACAACCTTCTGATTAATAGCCCGACTCCCTAACCGTTCAGCCATCTGACCCCCACTTACAGCGGGAAGGGCAAAGAACGCCACCCCGATCATGCTGAACGTAGCGGCGAGCAGACGTCCGTTCCACGTCTTGGGGAATTTATCACCGTAGCCTATCGTAGTCAGAGTAATCTGGAGGACGGAAGGAGAGGGTCCTGATCAATCGTCAATATTGTCTGTTGAATATTTACGTATTTGGCAGTTGTTGAATGTTTGATCGACAGGATGGAGCACTTTGTAAACACAGAATCTCAGCCCTTACCAGGCCCCACCACAGGGCGTCGGCGTAGGTCTCAAACATGTCGTTGTCGTCCTTTTCCACGGAGTACACCAGGAAAGAAGCTAGGATCAGACAGAGGAAGCCTATGTACCATGCAGTGATGAGCTCCTGAGAGAGAGAGAGAGAGAGAGAGAGAGAGAGAGAGAGAGAGAGAGAGAGAGAGAGAGAGAGAGAGAGAGAGAGAGACAGAGAGAAAGAGAGAAAGAGTTACAAGTAGGCTACTGTAGAGTAACAAGAGTAGTGTTATCTTAAATAAAATCCTTTGAACAACATATAGGGCCTAGCTGTCCCTAAAAGATGTACACATATGTTGCACACATACAGGCTCAAGTTGGATTTCACAACTTATTATTACGACACGTTTTGTGCCAAACTTAGGTGTGACTCATCACTCAACCCTCACAAACGTACATAATGCGAGGGAACAAAACTAGGAACATGCCGGCGTCCATACTGTTTGTAGTCCTCACCTTGCTATGGGCATAAACTACAGATCCTAGTAATTTCCAGGTGCCTCCGCGACGATCCATGCGCAACATGCGCAGGATCTGAAGGAACCTCAGACTCCTGATGGCTGAGGTGGCAAACACGTTTCCCTGGGAACCAGCGGCCAATACCGACACCGACGCTATCAGGACCATGATGTCTGAGACAGGAGACGACGAGAGAGAAGAGGAGAGGAGGGGATTCAGGAGTGGAAGGACAGGGACTGAAAGCTAGTTTGAGATGGTGACATCATGATTAATGGCTGCCTGGAGAGAAGCTTTTGTGTGACAGGCTTCTCTGTAGGGAGTCAGGCGGCTGAGCGGTTAGGGAATCGGGCTAGTAATCAGAAGGTTGCTGGTTCGATTCCCCGTCCGTGCAAAATGACGTTGTGTCCTTGGGCAAGGCACTTCACCCTACTTGCCTCGGGGGAATGTCCCTGTACTTACTGTAAGTCGCTCTGGATCAGAGTGTCTGCTTAATGACTAAATGTAAATGACTAAATGTAGCTGTGTTCAAAGGGCGTCATTGTTTGACAGATGAGATGACAGTGACACGTACAAGGTTATGTTAGCGCTACCTTCTGCTTTGTTTACGTCTAATTGAAGTGTACCCCACAGCTGTTTTAGCAGTGTTAATGTAACACCAGGAGTGTTACTATAAGCTCCATATCATGACAGTGGACCTATAAAAACACTGATCAACTCAAATTTACGCTCCTGGAGTTGATGAACACTTTGATAATTCGCTGTGTGTAAAACCTGACTTACTGGAGTTGGCGATGACAGCAAGTTTATTTTAATACTAGCTTTCCATCAGTTTTCAAGAAATATAATTAATGAGAGAGAGGAAGAGATGTGTGCTAGGAGAAAAGATAGTCAAGAACATGAGATGAAACATAGAGTTCTGTGACTGATAGAAGGAGAAGAGGGACTGGCTGCTTTGGGGCCCAGCCAGCCCTTCCACATCCTCACCAATTACACAGAAGGGTTTCCGGGCAAACTTCAGCCTCCCCCTCCACCCTCGGTAGCGACAGCAACAGCCAGCCGCCCAGATCCTCACGATGTACTCCACTCCAAACACCACGATGGTCACGACTTCCTGCGGAGCAGTGAGTCTCAAAACCGAGCCATTTACAGAAATACTGTACACCACAAAGCAGGGGCAACACATCCAGAGTTCGTGCCAGTTAATCATATATATATGTAATGCATTGTAGTTTACTTATGATTAATTCAAGCTATTGATGAGGGGAAACCTGAAGCTTCCTAGCCCCAAGGACATCTGTGAGTGTAGTATAACTATAGTTATATATATCATAGTGCTGTGAAACCTTTGCACAAACTCTGTGCTTTAGAGTCTTAATGTTTATTGAAAGATATACTAGAACACAAGATGGGGAAAATGCTCTTGTGTCTGATCAATAATGAAAATTCATGGAGACCGAAACTAAGACGATTTGTTCTCATACCAGGATATACAGGGCACTCTCTGAGCTGTTCTTGAACTCCTTGATGGTGGCAAACACAGACAGGATGAGGCAGGAGAAGACCAGCAGGAACCTGGGAGAGGAGGAGAGGAGAGGAGGGGAGGGGAGAGGAGAGGAGAGGGGAGGGGAGGGGAGGGGAGGGGAGAGGAGGTGAGGGGAAGGGAAGGGAGGGGAGGGGAGAGGGTGAAGGACTCAGTTTGGCCTCCACAGACCCTCTGTCATGACAGCTGGCTGGAAGTCACACTCCACACCTCACCTGACCCAATTGCACTTTTAAGCATAAACAAATGTCTCCATCTGTGAAAGAACATCTTAATCCCAAGGAGTGTAAGGACTGTTGTGCATAATTAATGTAAATTACTTGTTAGCACACCGGTCAAAAAGCCTCTAGTGTAATTTGCATAAACGGTAGCCAAATATTGGCTGTCAAATATTTCATGACCTTTTCACCTCATATGATAATGAGATGTGCTTAAATCAATAACTGATCATATTCTCTACTCTGGAATGCTTTTAGTGGAATGCAATAGATCTACACCAATGTATTGAACATCCACTGTACTGTAGCCTATGCTGTACATGCAATCTTCTTTCATAAAAAAACACTGGAGTCATCACATCACTGTCCCACGACCATCCTCAAAACCAGACTGAAGACACAAGTCCAGGGTCCTTCACCAGAGAGACAGTAGACAGTCTGTTTGCAAACTACGGCCCGCACGCTAAAACAAAGACTTAGATTGCTTACAGTGCGCAGCCGAATCCACTAACAGTGCCATCAGCTTGTTGCTTTGTGCCAAAGCTCTGGGGGGGGGGGGGGGGGGGCCACTGGATTTACAGTGTCTGTCACTCAGTAGCTCCCCTGCAGTCCCCCGCCCTGGATCTGCTCTCCTGCACAGCCCAGCTGAGGCTCTGTAACCCAGCAGATGCTCTGTAACCCAGTCCCAGACTACTAACAGCTTGGTCAACTCCCCTGACGGTACGTCTCAAGTCGTACCGTATTTCGTGACATGAACTGAAATTGAGTCAGACTAGTAATACAGGGGCAGGAGCTGAAAGCCAGAGAATGTGTTGGTCCCTGCTGGAAATGTTTCTTCAGCTATCTAGCTGTTTCACATTAGGGAAGCGCTCGCTAGACTTAATGCATAGCAGGCTCTACTGTATCGTGTACTGTACGTGAAGAACTTTAATGTAATTTGGTCTAAAAAGAGCTAAGTGGTCTGGTGACTGATGTGATCTATGGTAAGCTGCAGAGGGAATGTAATTGGCTGAAAACCAAAAGGGGTGATTAGAGCTGCTGGGCTATCTCGGATTGGCCGGGCACACAAGGTGAGGAGGGAGTGATTGGTGGACAATGCTCAAGAAAAATCATTTGATTGGTGGAGAGATGGTGAGGCGAGGATGGAGGGGGGAGGATGTCAATAGTCAGGGCCTCTGAGAGCTTCTTAGAAGAAGATGAAACATTCTGGATGGACTCCAACAGGGCTAATGGAGATAAGAACAGATACTGGGCCGGGAGGGAGGGAGGGCTGGGAGGGAGGGAGGGCTGGGAGGGAGGGAGGGCCGGGAGGAAGGGCTGGGAGGGAGGGAGGACTGGGAGGGATGGAGGGCCGGGAGGAAGGGCTGGGAGGGAGGGAGGGCCGGCAGGGAGGACTGGGAGGGATGGAGGACTGGGAGGAAGGGCTGGGAGGGAGGGCTGGGAGGGAGGGAGGACTGGGAGGGATGGAGGGCCGGGAGAAAGGGCTGGGAGGGAGGGAGGGCCGGGAGGGAGGGAGGACTGGGAGGGAGGGCTGGGAGGAAGGGCTGGGAGGGAGGGCTGGGAGGGAGGGAGGACTGGGAGGGAGGGCTGGGAGGAAGGGCTGGGAGGGAGGGAGGACTGGGAGGGAGGGCTGGGAGGAAGGGCTGGGAGGGAGGGAGGACTGGGAGGGAGGGCTGGGAGGGATGGAGGGCCGGGAGGAAGGGCTGGGAGGGAGGGAGGGCCGGGAGGGAGGACTGGGAGGGAGGGAGGGCTGGGAGGGATGGAGGGCCGGGAGGAAGGGCTGGGAGGGAGGGAGGGCCGGCAGGGAGGACTGGGAGGGATGGAGGACTGGGAGGAAGGGCTGGGAGGGAGGGCTGGGAGGGAGGGAGGACTGGGAGGGATGGAGGGCCGGGAGAAAGGGCTGGGAGGGAGGGAGGACTGGGAGGGATGGAGGGCCGGGAGGAAGGGCTGGGAGGGAGGGAGGGAGGACTGGGAGGGAGGGCCTCTCGGCGGCAGGGCCAGGTTACAGCACACCGCAGGAGACAGCAGTGGCCTCCTTAAAACAGAGAGAGGGCTGTGTGTTCTCAGACCTTTACCACTGCACCAAAGTGATACAGCATTAGACCTTTACCACTGCACCAAAGTGATACAGCATTAGACCTTTACCACTGCAGTGTGATACAGCATTAGACCTTTACCACTGCAGTGTGATACAGCATTAGACCTTTACCACTGCAGTGTGATACAGCATTAGACCTTTACCACTGCACCAAAGTGATACAGCATTAGACCTTTACCACTGCACCAAAGTGATACAGCATTAGACCTTTACCACTGCAGTGTGATACAGCATTAGACCTTTACCACTGCAGTGTGATACAGCATTAGACCTTTACCACTGCAGTGTGATACAGCATTAGACCTTTACCACTGCAGTGTGATACAGCATTAGACCTTTACCACTGCACCAAAGTGATACAGCATTAGACCTTTACCACTGCAGTGTGATACAGCATTAGACCTTTACCACTGCAGTGTGATACAGCATTAGACCTTTACCACTGCAGTGTGATACAGCATTAGACCTTTACCACTGCACTGTGATACAGCATTAGACCTTTACCACTGCACTGTGATACAGCATTAGACCTTTACCACTGCACTGTGATACAGCATTAGACCTTTACCACTGCACTGTGATACAGCATTAAACCTTTACCACTGCACTGTGATACAGCATTAAACCTTTACCAGTGCACTGTGATACAGCATTAGACCGTGCTGTATCATACAGTGATACTGTGAGACTGTGACACAGTGCAGTGTTAAAGGTCAAGAGCTTTTTCACAGTTTCTAACAGGCACACGGACCGTATTTCAGATCTGCGAGTGCCAGATTGAAGCCGCTGAACCATACAAAGCCAATTTTCAGTCATTTTAAAGTAATGGGGAAATCACGTAGACTTTGGGCGTGGCTTATAGCGCCACCTATAGGCATACGTGGGCCATTAGCGGTCTGGTGGTACCCACTGGCCTGTAGTATCAATGTGCCAAATTAGAAAATTTGTGACCAATAACATTTTGAGTTATTGTGGCGCAAGGAGAAGGAGAATTGTTCCGCTTATTACTTCCTGTAACGTAGAGAAGTCTCCAGCCCTGCTCCTGGAGAGCTGCCTTCCTGCGGGGTTTCCAACGCTACTCTGGCACACCTGATTCGACATGACAACCAGCTATTTATTATAATCAGGTGTGCTAGATTAGGGTTGGAGCAAATACCTACTGGAAGGTATCTCTCCAGGAACAAGGTTGGAGACCCCTGTGGCCAGACCACAACAGGTGATGTTAGGACTCAGTACAAAGCACGGGTGCAGCTAGGGCTATGTTATGGAGAATATACTATTGGACTCATTTATTAAAGCAGGTGGATTATGCTCATTTGCACTGCCGACTGTTATTTACAGTACCAACTGTTTACATTTGCATTTTGCACCGTACTTCTAACTGTAATATGCAATCACTTTCCACTGCACTTTTACACTTTTTTAGGATAGCTTCTGTCCATACTTTATTGCACTACACTGTATATCCTGCACTTACTGCTATTGCACTTCTGGTTAGACCTAAACTACATTTCGTTGCCTTGTACCTGTACTTGTGTAATGACATTAAGTCAATATAGGCTTCCAATTCATTTAAGAGTGGCACAACAAATCACATGCTGGTAATATAATTTTCAATCCACTTTATCTTAATGTCCGCGTAACTAGCTGGCCATCAGTGCCCATACTTCAGTAGCAATACCCCCAGATGTACAGCTATATGATATATTGGGTGTGATTATTCACTGTCTTGTGTGCAACGCATTCCTAAAATTGTTTATGCTGAGTCTTGGGAAACCTAATGGACCAACACATGCATATACATTAACACGCTGTCACACACACACACATCAATATGGCTCAGTTTTAATACCATCCCAGGTCTAAAGCAGCAATGCTCATCTAAATGCACTCAGAGGAAAATCGCATTCAACCTGTTTGTTTCACAGCAGGCACGTTGACACATTTCCACTCACTTTCAGAGGCCTAGACAACGTTTAGCTGCAAGGTAAGAATTGATCAAATCATGATGAAGTTTGGGACATGAAAAAGAGAGCTTTCTTCAGCTGCAGTAAAAGGAACATCGATTTGCATTTCTCAGCGGCGTCGAGACTCTCTGTGATGACTTGGAAGTGTAATTGTAGAAAAAGGGGCTCTTACTAAGCAGAATACATCAGGACTGTGATGCACCAGCACTGCAGTGGGTCCTTTCAGCCCACAGGGGAGGCTGAGGGGGATAAAGGCTTCCTACAGGATCAATTCTCGGGATCTAGTGAAGATCTCCAAAGCCTCACAGATCTCTGTGTCCCTGAGGGAATAAATTGGGAGGCTTGTCGATGAAGAAGCATTGCTACTTTACAACACCCAGTTAATCAGTTGTTGTGTTTTTTTTTGTTGGGTAAATGACACATAACAAAGTGTATGAATCTGAATTTATTGCAAATTAAAATACCAATATAATTTATAATCCTCGTCATCCATTTCTAATGTTTATTAAAAAAGCGAGCACATTTCTATTTAAGTTTATAAACCGCTTTAGAGAATATACAGTAGTCATGACAAATATTACACTGCACAGATCCAGGTGAATCCAAATTGACTTTCAAAAAAGTTTAGAAAAGTAGAGAACAAAGTTAATGACATAGAGAAACGTTGCTAGGATACAGGCAGACATCTCTCTGTATTCAGCAGACGGACAATGGTTCTTTCCGTCATCATGACCTGAGAAAGGGGAAGATTCTCTCTGTGAAAGTACAGCTAGTGAATGAGTACATGAGAGACTTCTCCTTCACATCGTAAAATGAGACTTCTCCCTCCTCATAATCCACATACACGCCCACCTTTTTGGGCTTCTGTCTCAGAGCAAGATGAATACAGTTTCCAATGTTAGCTACATACTCATTCTGCTTTATTAACCCCACAGTCCAACATCCATTTACTGGATTCAGCTTTATGTTTCCTTTCCTGTTGATGGACTCGCTGACAACTCCCACTGACCACTCCGACTTTCTCTCAACTTGCACTTCAAAGTAAAACCTTCCTGAACTGTACCCTTCCTTTCCCAGAACAGAAGACATTGAATCAAATCCGTGTTCGTCGTTCAACCAATCAAAAGTGTTCCGTTTCATTTGTTTCCTATCATAAAACACAACAGGCTTGGGGTTTGCTGCATCGGGCACCAGAGTCACACCCACTGCATACCTTTGCATGGCTTTCAGCTCAGCTCCACACAACGTCTTGAGTTCCTCACCAAGTGTCTCCACCAGCTGAGACATGAACTTCCTAAGTGTCCCCACTGGGAGCTGATTGTATACCTTGACATCAGACCAGGATTTAATGGGTGGAGAGTTGCCAAGAGACTGGAATTTTTGGAGGAGGTTAAAAGGGTCCTCATTGCATGAGAACTGATCCAACTCAACTCTTCTTTTTTTAAGATTGATGATCTCGAGCTCAAGCTCTTTGATGAGCCCCTCTGTCCATTTCTCCTTTGCCTCCTGTTTCTTCAAAACCTTCTCAACAAGTGCAGACTGGCATCTCTCAATGTAGCGCACAAGGGAAGTGAAGACCTCAATACTTTCCTCCACCTCTTTCTCTGCATTTCTTTTACTCAGTCCTAGGGCACTCTCAATCTCTTTTATCTTCTGAAGTCGATCACTGATCTCTTTCTGAACTTTAGACTTAGTATTCCCAAGCCACACCTTCCTCAGGCCACATTCTTCCTCGATGAGCACGGCATTGTGGGCCTTGTGGTTCATCTCTGTGCAGAAGTGACACACATACTCCCTGTCAGTCCTACAGAAGAACTCCAGGGGTCTTTCGTGTGTTTTACACACCATGTCCTCAAGGTTTGCAACAGGCTCTATCAGCTTGTGCTTCATAAACGAAGCCACTCTCTGGTGAGGTTCCAGGTGAGTCTCACAGTATGACGCCAGACACACCAGGCAGGACTTAAAGGCCTTGAGCTTCCTTCCAGTACAGACATCACAGGCCACTCCTCCAGGTTCTGCGTAGTGTTGTTGATCAGGAAGGCTTGCTGCAACTGCAGCAGGAGCAGACTGCTTCACAATGGCGGCCATTTCCGCAATGAAAGTGTTGACACTGAGGTCCGGTTCACTATCAAAAGTCCTATTGCATAGTGGACACTGGCACTGCTCACAGCCTTCCCAATAATCACTGATACAGGCCATGCAGAAGTTGTGTCCACATGGTATGGACACGGGTTGGATAAAGACATCCAGACAAATGGAGCACTGGAACTGCTCTTCGCACAGTAGAATGCTGGAGGAAGCCATTGCTGAAAATAGACCAAAAACGAACTGTACTGATCCTTCTTTCAAAACGGTTTCATTGTCATAAGTCAGGCGACAGTTAACTCCTTTATCTTAGTCTGACATGACTATGCTACCTTTTATTACTACTCACCTCAGTGTGTGTTGACTATGTGCTCAAAATAAATAATAGAAACTGGGATTTTAAGACCGATCCTGTTGAACGTATCTGCAAATAGGACAAAATAAGACACTCCCTACTTGAACAGTATTCAGTTGGGTTATTGCGCAAACAACCGGATCTCTTAAAGGAATATCATTCAAATAAAAATGTTACCTGCACTTCTGATCATTTTACGCTTCAACCGTTTTTCTGAGCTAGTTTATGATTGCATAAACATGAGTAGGTTCTGGAAGATATAAGCACTAAGAAAAGTTGAGCTTCATTCCTCTTCAAGGACTGTCCTTGGTGGATGTCGACCTGTGTGACAAACGAGGTACAGTGTGTGTGTGTGTGTGTGTGTGTGTGTGTGTGTGTGTGTGTGTGTGTGTGTGTGTGTGTGCTTGTATTGAGAGACAGAGAGGGAAGGTTTTATGGGTAAGGTAAGCATTTTCTCCTTCTTCTCTTATCAGAGTTGGACCACTGACAAAACACACACACACACACACACACACATGCCAGCAGAGCTGAATTGCAACAAACCCAGCACTGCTACTCGACATGCAATTAGCGGAAAATCCTTTTTAACCCAGGTCTGTTTCACAGCAGACACACTGACAGAACTCCACTCACTGCCAAATGTCTAGACAAGGTTTAGCTGTGAGAGAAGAATTGATCAAATCAAGATCGAGAAAGGACAGGTCTGGGAAGGTCTGAGAGCTGTGCTTTTGCTCAAAGAAACGTTGATTTGCATTTCTCAGCAGCATCGAGACTCTCTCTGTGATGACTTGGAAGTGTAATTGTAGAAAAAGGGGCTCTTACTAAGCAGAATACATCAGGACTGTGATGCACCAGCACTGCAGTGGGTCCTTTCAGCCCACAGGGGAGGCTGAGGGGGATAAAGGCTTCCTACAGGATCAATTCTGGGGATCTGGTGATCCCAGAAGCCTCATATACTGTATAGTCTCCTTGTTGAGTATTTCAAGAGCTTTGTTATGGAGAAAACTGAGCAATTCCCTCGGAAAACGTCAGTTGATTCATCGCCTAAAAACCTTTAGGGGACGCTGGGAAGACATGGGAATGCAGTTAACACATCTATAACAAAATATTGTATTATATAAGCAAGATGACATTATTCCAATTTCCAGACAATGTGTACCACAAATAAATTATGCAGCCACTAAACAGAAAAGCTCACATTAACAACAATTATGCTTAAGCCTATAGCTGCTGATGTTACCGACAGTGTCAGATTGTACTGTACTGGAGCCTATTGTTTTGTCCAGCTATTTTAGATTCTCTCGCCTCCCAGAATGATCAACGACTGATGCCGTCTTTCACGAAAAATGGGTACAACACCACGTGAGTTGGAGAGTTTGGATGTTCTCTCCTTGCACCTCAGAGGGAGATGGGGAGGGAGAATGGCCTAGCGGGGAGAATGGCCTAGCGGGGAGAATGGTCTAGCGGGGAGAATGGCCTAGCGGGGAGAATGGTCTAGCGGGGAGAATGGTCTAGCGGGGAGAATGGTCTAGCGGGGAGAATGGTCTAGCGGGGAGAGCTGGCGCGGCAGTAGTAGCAACAGAACACAGGTAGACTCGGGTTTCAACTATCGATCTTTCACACACGAGCAACACGAGCGTGAAACAAGTCTGTCTATTTCCTAGCGATGTTTATCACGACTAAAAGGACGGCCGATCCCTTAACATGTCAAACATCGTGAATGCTTTTACGTCAGGTTGGGCCTACAGGGAGTGAGAGGGTTTCTTGTTTGCCGAGTGCCATCTCTGCATTTCACCACGAGATGTGAAAAAAAGGGAGAAACTCGTGTTGAGATGGCAAGATTCGAGTGAAGTCAGCACGACAGTTTTATAAATAAGATGGAGGGAAGTGAAACGGGTCTTAATAGATTAAATGAAGTGTGGTGGACGTAAATAATGTATTAGGGAGTAGGACCAAAATGGAACCGAGAGAGAACAGCAGTTGTACTCCACGGGCTCTCATTTTGGAGAGGAGCGTGGATAGAGTAGCCTACCATTACATCAGTTGCAACATGCAACTGTGAGAACACAAAACACAGAATGCTGACTCTGGACTTTGTCACTTGATGTGGAGGTTCTTAATCACCTGGTTCCTCGTCACTCTGGAGACACTAAAATGTTGTGGCATCTGAGACAAGAAATTAAAGGCCCACACAATTTAACCCTTGTCTGAAAAAGAATTTAATTAGATTAAGTTAACACACAACCTAAAGCAGGTGACCTTTCTGACACGTCAAGTTCAATGTCTGTTTGTGACTGTCAGGTCAAACACAATTAGATGAGTCGATCGGCTAAAGCGAACAGATCGGTATTGCTACATTTTTTTCCGAACAGCAAATGCCTCCAAACGTAACCTCTGGTTCAAATGAGTGAGTGTATCATTTGGCTGCACAGCACTAAAATAATGACTATTTTGTAACATCTCAGTTGATCTCTGGGATTGAGAACTCCACAGACCAGGCCAACTGTAGGCCTACCTACAAAATCAAACTGTCAAACTTCAAACTCAACCAAATTACAACGCACAATGTTTCTTTTTCATAATCATTGCACACCTCACAACACTTCGCACAACTCAGACAGCGACTCGCTTGCTTGCGCCTGCTCGCGCTAAGCCAAACACATTTATCAATAACGCATTCTCTGGCCAGTGTTCAAAACACAGAAGTCTGGGTGTAAAGGGATGTTGATATTTGATAGGATGCAGCCTACTCTACTCGATAAAAATAATGAACATTACCATACAAAAGACTGGGAGACACTTTCCAAGGGTTAGGGGTTTTCCAACACTAGATCATGAATGACCGCAACATCAGAATTTGTAAAAGTAGCCTACTGGCGTTAAACTCGGGCGCTGACCACCGCTAAGGGTGCTGAAACCACCGTACCATGACTCGAGACCGCTTCTCAAATCTGCACAATGTGCACAAGAAATTATTCACGAGGCAGCCTGAATATGGTACGAATCAGTGATCAGTGATCACGTCCATAAAACGAGCGTGATGAAAAGAAGTATCAAAATGAACAGATTGCATGCAGTGACTCGTTTGTTGCAGTCATGTTTGCCTCAGTCATGCTTCGCACAAAGTTGATATTGGCTGGCACATGTAAACCATGCACGGGTAAATGCATTATCAAGTTATAGGCTACACGCTAAAGGGTAGGAGATTATATTCCTTAACGCATACGATCGTTTCCCTCCACGCCCTGAAATACGCATGCAACGGTATAACAAAGACTGATGTTTGAAGACGAGGTCCACTTTATTGCAGGCTATGTTAATGTATTTCTAACTCCGACTGATGTTAGAATAGCCTACTTACACATAAGCGTGGTAGATGAACGCCCATCCCCGCGGCCTCTCCAGTGCATTGTACAGGAAATTTTGTAGTTTCCGATAACTGGCATTTCTCCTGGATGGTCTTCCTTTTGCAACGCTGGACCTCCGTCTACTGAGGATGCTGTTCCGCTTGGGGCTGTCCGAACCTGCAATGAGCAGCGCGCCGTCCCTACTCGATTCAGGAGCCCCTGGGTCGAGCCCGACAAAACCGACTTTATGCTTCTTCTCTCCGGCTTGAGTTGGGTAAACCCCGCCGTTGAGATTTTTCTGCTCCATTCAATAGTCGAGGCGACTAAAGCGGCGAGTTGTTGGTGCGGTTGCCCCGAGGTGGCATCACCGGTAGAGGGGTGTGTGCTCGTGAATGCATGCAGCCGGTCGACTTGATCCTACTGGAAAGCCAACTGCGATGTGCGTGCAAACTGCAATGCTCTCATCTGAGATCCTTCCGGTGATAGGGAGAGGCGTATTTGTCACTAAATATTTCGGTTTAGAGGAATCAGAATCACGTCATCAAATATCCATGTCCAGTTAGAATAAAGTCGTATATTCTAATGACATCCACCTGAGGAAATTGGAAGTAATTAATTACTAAAACGAATATGTCTTCTACTCCAAAACTCAGTCCAAGGCAAGAGAAAAAACTGATCACCACATCTCCAACTAAAAACAGAGAGCAAAGGACATGGGGTCTATGTTGTACGATCATATCATATTTATAGGTATATAGTGCTTCTGCGTCATGGCAATGGACACTTAAAACATATCTGCGTGTTTGTTTCTTCAATATCAGGGATATGGTTGCGATGTAGAGAACAGGCCTACGTGCTAACGCCTGAAGATCATTCCCGATTCCTGATTGAATTCATCAACTCCCATGGGTCCTTCTGGACTGAAGCAGCGGTTGATAGAATTAGGCTGAATTGGGCACTGCTTGGCTCTTACTTGACTTGCTCTCAATAATAAGTGCTGAAAATACGATTACCTTCGGATTGAAAATAAACTGATTCTTGTTCGGTTAAGGGAGGTAAAGGGAATGGGAGATAACGTAGTTTATTGTGGATGAATGCAGAATTAACTTCCCTTCTCCGTGCACATGCACTTTTCCCCCAGCATGTCAAACGATCTGGAGGAGTTTAAGGACAGTTGTGGCGATAAGAAGCTGATGTTGGACAACATAGTTTCGGAGTCTGGGATTAGTTTCTGGACAGCATCCCCTTGGACTGCAGGCTAACAAAAAAACGGGGTTGACATTGAGGAATGATTAGCTATTTCAGTGAAACCACTGACCAATTAAGGCACGTTTAAAAAAAAAAATTGGATCATTTGAATCCCAATCTAAATGCTAAAGAAAAGATTATGGTTCCACTGTCATATTGGCAAAAACAATATGTTTGTTGTCCAAGATTTGGAAAACAAACCACTCTGCTGAGGATTGTTCTATTGTTAGAAAATGATATACAGTACAGATGCATCCTTGTTAGAGGGTACTTACCTGTTTTGTAAGGTAGGAGCAAAAGAAACCTAAGACAACATCCTATCACAGTTCCATAGCAAACACTAAGGTGTTTCTTTGGTTACTCATCTTGAAATCAGTGGCTTCAAGAAAAAAAGAACAAATAATTCTGTCTTGAACTAGCTTGTGCGCTAGGCAAATGGATACAGACTAGATATCTCTAAAAGGTGAACAAGAATCGTTTTTATACATTAACACATTTTCTTTGTTGTGAATAGCATTTTATTTACTAGCATGTTAAGGTTAAATTTACAATAATAATTTTATAAAGAGATATTCAAAAATTCCTTTTGTACAATTATTTTCAGGCAACATAACATTGCAAACAAAGTATGTACAGAATTGAAATTTTAAAACAAAGCAAAACTGGTGTTACTAGTGAATTTGTTTTATGGGACACCAATAAACTGCTGTTTTTACATAAGCTGTGAGGAAAGACAAGAGAACAAACTAACAGTTCACCACTGAGTAGAGACAATGTTGTAGAGACAGAACGTTTCATAGTTTCTATAAGTTGTAAGCGTGCAAAAACCTTAACTAAAACATATTCAACTTGATGTAAGGTATTGTGAGATGTGAGGTGAAATTCAAATGTTCTAATAACCTGCAGCATTGCTAGTTTTCTAGTATGTATATGGTCATGGTGGTGGGGATTGGAGAGAATTGTAACCAACACAATTGTAACCTGATGAGATCTTTGAAATAAATAAAAAGGAGCGATGGATGTGTAAAAACTGATTTTCAAACGGCATCTCAGTAACACACACAAACCAGGCTGAAATGCAAGTGGAGACATTTTGGAAGTCAACAACATTGTCAAATAGATTCAGCTCAATCCTGCAGTTTATTTAAAACTGTACATGTATGAATACAAAATAATTTTACGTTTTACATACTATATTATCTTCATAAAAATAATCCAATTTAAATTATAGCGTCACCCTCTTGCCTCGAAGGCCTAAAACAAAATGCTATTTTCTCTGGCAGTCAATGTTACAGACTTTATTTACACCAAAACAACAAAGTTTTCCATAAAATAACGTGACTGTTTACGAATCCTTGCCTGATCCCTTTTGTTGACACCATCCATATACAGGTTACAGTACGTTGACATGCCACCGTGTTGTGTGTGAGTGATTGAATGAATCATTGTGCTCATACCTAAATATTAAAATCTCAAAACAGAAAACTCTAGAGCGGTATTAAATACAATTAAAACTTGTGATGAGAACTCTGCAAGGCATACATGAGACTGAATAGATGAAGCTTATTAATTACACGTGAACTGCTATCCTGTTGTTTGGCTGCATGTTGGTAAACATTACAGCTCATGGTTAGGTGCTTTCCCCTGACTCATATTCCCCTTTCTCTGCAACACTCCCTGAAGATTAATACTTGCTCACATAAGGAAAATCGAGAAACGGCATGCCATTGGTCCATTAAATACCGTATGATACGTAGGCTGGAATGCTTTTAAATCTTTAATACCTGATATTACTGAGGAATAAAAATGCTCCTTCCGGATACAATAAATAGCTGTCCTTCATACAGTATTGTGCAGTAATACAGTACTCACACTAAACCTACAGTAATTGCACATTCACCGCATGCAAGGAGGCAAAGGCAGCCTCCACACTGTCCATTCTTCTATTCATCCCTCCATCCATTCATCCCTCCATCCATCCATCCATCCCTCCCTCCATCTCTTTCCCTACCTGCATCCCTCCATCTATTCATTTAACAATCTTGTTCTCCTTGATGCAGTTTTTCTCCCATTACAAATTGCATCACATAAACAAAACCAGGTTTAGGGATCAATTCCCTTTACGTCTTTGTCCTTCCAGAAAGTATAGTAGACACTGCATCTAATCCCCAAGAAACACAAGACTGTGACAGGGGAAGACAGGGAGCTCTCGAATAGCAGTCCAAGGCAAAGTGAATACAAGATAAGAGAGATAAGGGACCACTAACAGGTAGTTGGGTTAATCCAGTTAATAATATAGCCCTGCTTGGAGAAGTGACCATTATCTGTAATGGGGTCCTAAATACTGAGATCGGTTCTGATCCTGGCATCTCTGAGGGTTCCTCGATGAGTTTCCAGGTCTGTGACACAACACTACTATTTTTGGGGCGGGCTGCCAGATTAGTTTCACCAGTGTCACGGTAGGAAGACTGCCATAGGCAGCAACAGTTGTGTGTTGGGGGACTAGGGAGTGTGTGGTTAGGATGACTGTGGAGCTGTGTGCCACATGGAGAGAACCTCCTTTGGCACCCACACTTGTGATGCTTCTCTGATGGAATGTTTCCGTGGACAGACTCTGTTTAAGACCACCCAAACATGACACCCTTCTGCTATAGTCTTTTAGAGGGAGAGCCTTCTCCCATTCCCCCCAGTTCACCCTCCCCTCCTTCACCTTTGACCTCAGGTCAACGAGGATTGAGTTGATCAACATTAGAAAGTAAAAAGAAGTGCTCCAGGACCAGCGAGGCTTCTCCTACATGTCTCCGTCTGTGGGTGGGAGACACAACTTGAAGAGCCTGTGAGGAGAAAGGAAATGAGTCACTACCTTCACCAACAGAACTGACCTTAGATCGTTTCTACGTGACCATTTTTACAAGGTCTATCAGATGTAAGGGACGGTAAAGGTGCCCCCCCCCCCTCCCCCCCCCTCCCCCCCCCCCTCCCCCCCCCCGGTGGCTCGATGGGTAGAGCGTGTGCTACGTAGGCCAAGGCCCTACTGCAGGGCCCAGGTTCGATTCCAGCCCGGGCCGTTACCTGCATTTCCTCCCCTCTCTCTCTCCTCTCTACATTTCCTGACTCTCTCCACTAGCACTATCAAAATGAAGCTAAAATCTTAAAAATGTATAATATAATTAATACTTAATACTTATACAAAAAATTATAGTAAAAAACAACAACATATAATTATAAATAATTATAATATAATGTAAACAATTATTAATATTCTTTTAAATATAATTGAAATATAAGGAATGGTAAGGTTGTTTGGTAGCACCTCGGGGCAGCAGGGGGCATCTGGTCCATCACCTTGAGGTTTTTAGCAGAGAGCTCAACTCTTGTCCCCTGTTGGGGGAATAACGGAGTGTTAATATCACCCAGAACGAACACAAGCATCCTCCCACACCGGGGGGTGAGGTGGGGGGTGTGGGAGGTGGGAGGTGGGGGGTGCGGGAGGTGGGAGGTGGGGGGTGTGGGAGGTGTGGGGGGTGTGGGGGGTGAGGGAGGTGGGGGGTGTGGGAGGTGTGGGGTGTGGGAGGTGTGGGATGTGGGAGGTGTGGGAGGTGGGGGGTGCGGGAGGTGTGGGGTGTGGGGGGTGTGGGAGGTGGGGGGTGTGGGAGGTGTGGGAGGTGGGGGGTGCGGGAGGTGGGGGGTGCGGGAGGTGGGGGGTGCGGGAGGTGGGGGGTGCGGGGGGTGTGGGAGGTGGGGGGTGTGGGAGGTGGGGGGTGCGGGGGGTGTGGGAGGTGGGAGGTGCGGGAGGTGGGGGGTGCGGGAGGTGGGGGGTGTGGGAGGTGGGAGGTGCGGGAGGTGGGAGGTGCGGGAGGTGGGGGGTGTGGGAGGTGGGAGGTGGGAGGTGGGGGGTGTGGGAGGTGGGAGGTGTGGGAGGTGGGAGGTGGGGGGTGTGGGAGGTGGGAGGTGCGGGAGGTGGGGGGTGCGGGAGGTGGGGGGTGTGGGAGGTGGGAGGTGGGAGGTGGGAGGTGGGGGGTGTGGGAGGTGGGAGGTGCGGGAGGTGGGAGGTGCGGGAGGTGGGGGGTGTGGGAGGTGGGAGGTGGGGGGTGTGGGAGGTGGGAGGTGGGAGGTGCGGGAGGTGGGGGGTGTGGGAGGTGGGAGGTGGGAGGTGGGGGGTGTGGGAGGTGGGAGGTGGGGGGTGGGGGGTGTGGGAGGTGGGAGGTGTGGGAGGTGGGGGGTGCGGGAGGTGGGGGGTGTGGGAGGTGGGAGGTGCGGGAGGTGGGGGGTGTGGGAGGTGGGAGGTGGGAGGTGGGGGGTGTGGGAGGTGGGAGGTGGGAGGTGCGGGAGGTGGGGGGTGTGGGAGGTGGGAGGTGGGAGGTGGGAGGTGGGGGGTGTGGGAGGTGGGAGGTGCGGGAGGTGGGAGGTGCGGGAGGTGGGGGGTGTGGGAGGTGGGAGGTGGGAGGTGGGGGGTGTGGGAGGTGGGAGGTGGGAGGTGCGGGAGGTGGGGGGTGTGGGAGGTGGGAGGTGGGAGGTGGGGGGTGTGGGAGGTGGGAGGTGGGGGGTGTGGGAGGTGTGGGAGGTGTGGGAGGTACCTGTTTGCGCATGATGTCCATGGTCTGCATGAAGCAGCGCGGCATGAGTCCGTGGTTCCTGGCCAGGATCATCGCTTGCTCCAGGGTCACACTCAGTGTGCACCTGCAAGTACACACAGGTCAGAGGTCACGACCTTCTGCTATGGGCTACAGGTTGGACAGGAAGAATCTAGACGATGAGATGATACTTAATTAATTAATCAAGGCGGATTTATCTACATTAATGAAAGCTTATTCCAGGTTAAATTAACTCCAATTTATTATGTTTCTTCTATTTAATAAAATCGAATCCCAAATGACTTGGGCGAGAAAAAGTTAGAGAAAAGAATAAATAAAAAAAAGTTAACATTTAGAAAATTATTTTAAAAATAAATATTTTACTATAGCATCAGTCTCATGCCGAAAAGGCATAAAATAAAATGATTTTTTTTTGTTGTAATAAAATAATAAAAAAACAACACCAGGGTGTGGCAGTGCCAGTCTGACCTCTGCATGCCAGTGGCACACACGGTGATGTGGCAGGCGCCCAGACGGTTACACAGCTCCGAGGACACACACAGGACACTGGTGCCGGAGGGGTGGCCTTGGGCGCTGGGTCGCGCGTTCACGTAGGACTGCATCAGCCGACACAGGTCGTCCAGGGTGTTGAGGGGCCGTAGCAGCTGGACAGAACACGCAACCAAGGGTCAAGGGTCAAGAGGATTCAATTGGATGGTTTTCAAAACAGACCCAGTTGAATAAGAGCATGAATACACACTCGTTTTCTGTATCCATGGTGACCCACTTGCGGGGTAGACAATGCAAACTAACAAGATAGATTTTTTTCCTTTTTCCTTTTCAGCAATTAGGCCTGATCAATGAACTGGTGTGGGAATCTGCATTCTATTTCAACTAAAACTGGATTATATTTCAGCTACAGTCAGTTTGTGGGAGGGGGAAGGAGGTGGACATTCCATTCCTTGACTTCAAATGGAATGAGATTTTAATAGATCTGTTGGTGTTAGTCTGGGTTAGTGGCCTTGGGAGCTACTGTGGTAGGATGGGGGTACTGTCCGTTCCTCTTACTTTGGAAACACTCGGCCGGTGAAGGTCTCTAACTTCGAGGCCCAGTATCTGTGCTTGCATTTATATTTCAGTCATTCAGAATATAATTGATTTATCCAAAGCGACGTACATAATGGCATGTGGATTAAATTCAGTAGACAACTTCACACATCATCATCATTGAAAAAATAAATAAAACAATTTGCATGATCAGTTTCAAATCAACTAATGCCGTATTTTGATCTTTAAGCCTTTGTCAAATTTCTGGTATCTAACAGGATCTGTGAGATTTAGAAATCTGAGTATGTATTTACCTGGTCTATCTTCATAGCTGTGGTGTTTGAGTCAGTGGGAAGATTAGACTTCTCCAGGTAGAAGGCTCTGATGTAACAAACACAACAGAGTTCAAACATGATCATGCCTTCAATTTCCCTCAGGATTAAGAAATGGAATTAAATCTAATCTAACCGTTTTAGCAGTAAAATGCCAAACAGACTAAGGCTGAATGTAAAGATAAATGTATTTATTTAGCAGACGCTTTTATCCAAAGCAACATACAGAGGACAATTTCCACCTGGAACCCTTCTGATCTACAGTCGCTCTAACCATTAAGCTGTACCTGAGTCTGCGGTAGTAAGCTTTCACCCTCTCCAGGGAGAGAGCGTTGGTCCGCTGCTGAAACTCCTCCATGGTCACTGCATCCTGCGGAGCCAGCCCCTCAGATCTCTCCAGGGCTGGGGGACGACAGGAGACACACAGGTTAGAAGCTCACCGACACACAAGCGAGCGCCAGCAAACGCCATCTACTAGCGTTGACGTAAATGAACAGAAGCAGGTTGACACTGGTACACACACACGTGTACACACACACACACACGTGTGTGTGTACACATATGCACGCACACACAAGTACACAAACATACGTAGGTCTCCCAGCAACAGGCTGTCAACTGCATTTCATAGACTCTGTCAGTAGGTGGCGACAGCAGTCTATAACCGTTCTCCACTGAGCCTTGGGGTGTTGCATTACAGGGTTGGACTTTGAAGTGCCACAGAACAATATGAACCTCCCTGTTGGGATATTGGTCCAATTGGCACATGTCTGTGGAAAACAAATGGCTAGCTGGCAGACAGGAATGAAACATAATGCCATCCATTCATACTGTCCAAGTGCAGGTTGAAGGAGGGATTGAGGAGAGAGAATCGGAAGGCTGAGACTCTTCAATGGACTTTCAGATGAACTACAAAGGCCAAGGTGAAATGTAAAGAAAAGTGTTAAAGAAAAGAGAATATAGACCGTGACAAGCTCTAACTTAGCGAGGCTATAAAGGGCACGTGGTGAAGAGGAGGGTGTGGTGAGGAGGAAGGTGTGGTGAGGAGGACAGTGTGGTGAGGAAGAGGGTGTGGTGAGGAGGACAGTGTGGTGAAGAGGAGGGTGTGGGGTACTGGGTGTGGGGTACTGACCCTTGGTGAAGAGGACGGTGTGGAGCTTGAGGCTGCCTCCGTTCTTCAGGCGTGTGGGCAGCTCGCTGAAGTGGCAGCTGTCCAGGTACAGGGTGACCCTCAGGGCCTGACGGCTACCCTCCACCTGGTAACACACCGGCGTGTCTGCCGAGACAGAGGGGGGGGGGGGGTCAGTCAGGGTCCAGCCTCAGCGACCTGATCACGTTTACTCCATCAGGACTCGTCCGTGATACCTCCAGACACTGGTGTACCGAGGGGATTTGACTTAACGCCTCGTTGAGTTTAGCAGGAGAACCGGAGAGGAGTTTCCCCTAATCTGAAGTTCCTGTGAAGTTCCTGACTGCCTTGGAGAACGTGGGGAACCCTATGTTCTCATGCAGCCGAGGTAGTTTCAGAGACCTAAGAACCCCTTAGAATAGCCTGTGCTACTGCAACCTAACCTGCCCTCTCCTGCCCCCGAACCTCACCTGCTTACACGGCCCTGATGCCCTGATGACCCCCTGGGTCCAGAGCTTCCTGGACCCAGGGGGTCCAGGGCATGCTGGACGCACAGACTACCCACCTCAGCTCATCTGCATTGCTCTAGCTGACCCAGACGAACTGCTGAAACACCCATGTTCCGTCCAGAGGCATTCAGTTTTGAAAAGTGTGTGTGTGTTTATGTCTTTGTTCTGTATGTGTGTTCATGTCTTTGTTCTGTATGTGTGTTCATGTCTGTGTTGTGTATGTGTGTGTTCATGTGTGTGTTATGTGTGTGTTCTGTATGTGTGTGTTCTGTATGTGTGCATGTGTAAGCGCATGTAGTGCAACAGTACAGTATGTTTATTGTTCAGCAGTAACCATTTATAGCTTTGACCCCAACAATGGGAAACGCATGTGATATTAGCTGAAGGCAGCAATCTCCCTCAGCCATATTGAGGAAGCTGGACAATAAAACTTGATCTTCCTTGATAAAAGCTTTTATGATTGTCAAGTAAAAACACCCAATTCCCTAACTTTAGTTTAATTGTGGTTTAGTTTAAAAGTGTTTCATAAGCATGCTTCTTTGTTTGAAATGTGTTCCCTAATCTATATGTAGATGTTTCTGATCAATCAAGTAATCACAAATCCTAAGCAGGTAAGCTGATAAATGACTAAATGTATGGCAGCCATAGTTAGCATGCATGACTACCATCCCTGCTAGTGAGCGTGTCTCTTACTGGCGACCAGGTACTCGTCCTCCAGCTGGCGGAAGAACACGGTGACTTTGTCCAGGTCCAGCAGGGCGGCCTTGGTGTCCTCCAGCATGGTGCGCTCCTCTTTCTGCAGGGCAGACACACACAGGAGTCAATACACACACAGACACAGGGGAGTCAATACACACAGGAGAGTCAATACACACACACACACAGGAGTCAATACGCACACACGCACACACACACACACACACAGGAGTCAATACACAGACACATACACTCACACACAGGGGAGTCAATATACACACACACACGCAGGGGAGTCAGTACACAGACACACAGGGGAGTCAATACAGATCAGAGACACACAGTATTCATTTCAAAGAAGAGACAGTCCACATTCCACAACCAGAGGAGAGGAGACCTTGAAGTCAGGAAGACTGATAAAGAACCCTTCTGTAAAGAGCAACACAACACAGACCCATTTCCCGCTAGGCCACTAGGCACTTTCCCTCCGAAACAGAGATAAGGAG
Source organism: Osmerus eperlanus (assembly GCF_963692335.1). Taxonomy (NCBI): domain Eukaryota; kingdom Metazoa; phylum Chordata; class Actinopteri; order Osmeriformes; family Osmeridae; genus Osmerus; species Osmerus eperlanus. Next base: position 20,376,821 of record NC_085021.1, on the reverse strand, counting down.
GATAAATAAATACATGAAAATATGTATGAATCATATTGTTTTAGTACAGCATTGCCAAAAAAGTGTCACTAGTTGCAAGTTGTTATCTTGTTTTCAAACGCTCGGTTAAAACCTGTCCCTGGCTGAATCTAATGTAGCTGTCTCATCATCATCATCATCACCATCTGTCCCTGTCTGGACAGATCCCTGCAGTACCGCCGCTTACCACGTGTGGCGCCAGCGTGGCCTGGAAGTGCAGCAGCACCCCGATGCCAGCGACCTGCTCTAGCCACTTGCGGCTGGTCTCCTTGCTGTCCTCCTCGTACTCGCCCGCGTTGTTGAGGCGCGAGCGCAGCGCCGCCAGCAGCTGCTCTGCCAGCGTGCACACCGCCCCCGCCGCCGCCTGGCAGAAGATGACATCACGGCGGAGCTGCAGGGAGGTGTCTGACGGGCGGGGATGAAAGGATGAGGTTTGGGGGAGAGGATGAAGAAAAGGGGATGACAGGATGAAGATGGAGGGAGGAGAAATGAAGATGCGAGTCGGGGGAAGCAAGGAGGAAAATAGTGGGTGAGAGATGGAGGGATGGAACAGCATAGAGATGAGTGAGAGAAAGACAAAGTGGGTTCAGGGGGGAGTGGGGGAGCACAGAACAGGGGACAGGTTAGACACGAGACGAATGTTTCCCAGACCTGTGATTCATTCCCCTTCACTTCCCTCCCCCCTCCCCCCCCTCCCCCCCTCCCCCCTCCCCCCCTACCACGCCCACGGACACCAGAGCATCCAGCCTTCTCACTCAGCTAATGGCACCCCACCATCAATCCAAACACGGATATCAATCAGAACCAGAGGCCCCTGTTCCCCTCCACACCTCAGCATGGGATCGGTCTAATCAAGCCAGGACGGGGAGGACGACAGCCTGCCACATCAGAGGGGTTTCTCATGGAGGACAGGGCCATTACCCGCCACCATATGTCACCGCAACACTTCAAAAGTAGCTAGCTCATCCCTCCTGTCCTCTCCCTCCATCCCTGTCCCCCTCCCTCCTGTACCGTAAGCGGCACACAAACACCATGTCTGCTCCAGAAACCTGGCCATGATGACCCAGTTGAGCTGCAGGTGTCGGCTCCTCGGTCTGACTCACCTGTACACTTGAGCAGAGCCAACAGCAGCTGGTTCTTCCCGTCTACAGAAGGAGAGAGGGAGAGAGAGAGGGAGGGAGAGGTCGGCGACGGGTGATGGACAGTAGGTTTCCCGTGGGTGTGTGTGTGTGTGTGTGTCTGAGTGAGTCTGTAGGTGTGTGTGTGAGTGTGTATGTGAGTATGTGTATGTGTGTGAGTGTGTGTGTGCAAATACGAGTGTATGTCTGTGTGTGAGGCTGTACATGTGTGCGATTTGGGTCTGTGTGAGAATGTGCAAATATGTGTGGGTGTGTGTGGGTTCTACGAACCATCCACAAATCTCTGCAGGCTCTCCACCAGGGTCTTGATGGAGCTGGGGAGGTTCCATGGGTCCTCCTGGATGTTCTTGTGGATGACGTAGCGACAGCGACTCGTCGAGTCCTCCGTCTGGCGGAACTCTGCTCATGCAATGTGTGTGTGTGTGTGTGTCGCTCGTTAGTCAGGGTGAACACACATACTCATCCCATGAAAACATACAAACAGTTACTGACACTTAGAAGCACAGTGTGTGCGTGTTTATTTATTTTGCCACACTTATGGTACACACAAACACACACAAAACAAGACGTACACACAAACACACCTCGTACACACACGCTTACCTGGCTGAGTGTGGTCAGGGTCAAAGTGCTTGGTCACCTCACAGGCCTTGCTCATGACGGGCCCTTTGAGCAGACTGTTGATGGAGTCCACCTGCAGAGAACACAAACATCCACCTGGTCAGACCCTCTCTTCCAATCTCTTCCCCTCCCCATCTCTTCCCCCCTCTCTCTATTTTCACCCCTTTTACCCGACTGTCCCTCTGGCTTCCTGACTCACAGACTCGCACCTTTCTCACAGTACAAATACAGATCCTGGACTCATGCATTTCAACCCTGTCAACAACAAGGCAAGTCTCTATCTGGCCCTAATCATCTGTTTACACCTGGGGAGACGACATCAAAGGGCATGGAGGAGAGCGAGTATGAGGACAGGAAGGAGCAGTTGTGTGTGTGTGTTTGTGTGTGTGTTGGCTTGAATGACGTAAAGAGAGAAAGTGAGAGAGGAAGAGAGAACGTTGTGGGGAGAGGAGGGACCAGGGAGGATGGAGAGATGTGAGTGGAGAGATAGCAAAACAAGGTAACACGCTGCAGATGTGGGCTGATTACTACTGGAATCTATGCCAAATGTTTATCAGGCCTAGGTTTCTCTCCCTCTCCCTCTCCCTCTCCCTCTCCCTCTCCCCCTCTCCCTCTCCCTCTCCCTCTCCCTCTCTCCCTCTCCCTCTCCCTCTCCCTCTCCCTCTCCCTCTCTTCCTGTGTCCATCACTTCTTCCTTTTCCCCTCTTTCTCCATGTGCGTGTGTTTGCGGGAATTCAAAACACATATTTTCAGCACAGTGTCTCCACCAAATTCAAAACAACTGTGCAAACAAAAGCATGGCCTTCAAAAGCTTTTAGGAGAGTCACAAAGCTGAGGAGAGACTGCCCTGTGAGCCTGTGCAACTACCTGGTAGAACATGTGCTAGACAAAGCTTCAGTAGTGTACCTGGTAGGGATGTACAGTAGGAGGCAGAGCTAGGGTACCTGGTTGAAGAGGTGCTCCAGACAGCCATGCAGCTTGTCCTGCTTATCTGAAGGGATCCTCATATCACAGGGCAGCTCATCACCTGAAAAAGAGAGAGAGAGACACAGAGAGAGAGAGAGAGAGAGAGAGAGAGAGAGAGAGAGAGAGAGAGAGAGAGAGAGAGAGAGAGAGAGAGAGAGAGAGAGAGAGAGAGAGAGAGACAGACAGAGAGAAAGCGCACAACAGAGGGAGAGACCCAGAGAGAAAGACAGACAGACAGAGAGAGAGACAGACAGACAGACAGAGAGAGACACAGAGAGAGAGACACACAGAGAGAGACAGAGAGACAGAGAAAGAGAGGGCGCACAACAGAGGGAGAGAGAGACAGAGAGCAGCAAAGAGGAGAGAGAGATCAGATCAAACATAGTGATTAACGTCATACGCGTATAGCTTCAGTAAGGACACGAATGCTAACGATCATGTCAGTGTAAGTGTGTTAGCAACACGTTAGCAGCATGTGTCCTACCTGAGCCCATCTCGTCGCTGCCCAGATACGAGCTGTTGCTCCTCACGCTGGTGTACGACAGGACAGAGTCCCTGTTGCTGTTGCACTCGCTGGAAATCACACACACACACACACACACACACACACACACACACACACGCTGACTACTATCACAAGTTCATTCCCACCAGAAGCCTCAGAGGTTTTCCAAGTCTTGTAATCTTCTTGTCAAACAGTCTTCCTGGGAGTGATTGATTTAGGACTATCTACACTAATTAAACGTTTCTCACAGATAAACAAAACCATCCACAACCCAGTACTTCATTGGAATGATGCGTTGACATTCCAGAGAACTTGTGTAATAAGTGGTTACATCAAATTCCAAATCTAAATTAAATTTCAATATAGTATTGGGTGGGCTGATGGGGTATTAAATTAGTAAGAAAATTACACCAAATTGTTAACTTCAACTCAGGGTAATGATGCCTATGATGTATACACATTCCAAGGTGCTTACTGCAGGTAGTATGTGCTGTATATTTACTTATATCTTTGTCATACTGTACAAAACAAGCCGGGTATTCACAGTCACAAGTCTCGAACTTGATTATCGTCTGCTTTGAAGAGATTAACAGTGTGGAGCCCAAAAGCCAGATTAAACAGCACCAAGAGAATCTTGAACACCACGATTGCACCATGAGGCAGCATTGTTAACAGGCTCTCAAATGAAAACAAACGCTTTGTTTTCATTGCTATCACCCAGCTTGGATTGGTGACAACTTCACGCCACAACAATGAAAGCTGGAACCCAAATAGGAGGAAGCCACTGGATGTGAATAGGATGGGCGTGGTGGCCGAGATATTGCCTGTAAAAAAAATCCTGTTCCGCTCCACGGGGTCCTAAATCCCTTAGATGGAACTAAAGGGCCAATTATGTAATCGTCCTAGACTGTTCCTTTGATTTCGGTCCCCACCTCGCACGCACACACACACACAAACACACACACAGGTTTGTGTGGCTATTCTTCATGGCCACGTCTCCTACAGCAGCCTGCCTGTTTCACTCCTGCTCTCCAGCGGTGCGTCCCTCGTGCGTCCCTCCTCCCTCCCTCCCTCCCTCCCTCCTCCGTCCCTCCCTCCCTCCCTCCTCCCTCCCTCCCTCCCTCCCTCCCTCCCTCCCTCCCTCCCTCCCTCCCTCCCTCCCCCCCCCCCCCCCCTCTCTCTCTCTCTCTCTGTCTCCATTTATCTCAGTCTGCCTCTCGCTCTGTCCTTGGTATACAATAGGAATGTACTCTGTATCCTTGGTATACATGAAGAATCTACTATACGTCCTTGGTATACAGTACATCCTTGGAATCTAGTATCACTGTGTTGCACGTCCAGCCAGCCCTTGTCTTCCACTCAGTCTGTTGAGCAGTTTTCCTGCACTCAAAACACTCACGTCCAACCCAGTTTCTCTCTCCGGCTCTTAACTCGCTGTTCCTGTGTGTCTTTGCCACTTCCCAGGCAGGGAAGCCAGAGGGTGATCTCACCAGGCTCTCTGTGCGTGTGAGTGTGTGTGTGTGTGTGTGTCTCTGTGCATGTGAGTGTGTGTGTCTCTGTGCATGTGAGTGTGTGTGTGTCTGTGTGTGAGTGTGTGAGTAGGTGTGTGAGTGTGTCTGTGTGTGTGTCTATGTGTGTGTGTGAGTGTGTCTCTGTGTGTGCGAGTGTGTCTCTGTGCGTGTGAGTGTGTCTCTGTGCGTGTGAGTGTGTCTGTTGCTGTTGCATGGAGTGCGTATGGAGCTGTACTGTGTGCGTGTACACCGCTATACATGTGAGAGTCTATGTACAGTATAGCGTGTGTATGTGTGTGTGTCTTGTACTTAGTACAGTATGTGTGTGTGTGACTGTGTGTGCACAGTACAGCCTACATGCATGTGTGTGTGTGTGTATACAGTATAGCCTAAGTGCATGTGTGTGTGTGTGTGTGTGTGTGTGTATACAGTACAGCCTACATGCATGTGTGTGTGTGTGTGTGTGTGTGTGTGTGTGTATACAGTATAGCCTAAGTGCATGTGTGTGTGTGTGTGTGTGTGTGTGTATACAGTACAGCCTACATGCATGTGTGTGTGTGTGTGTGTGTGTATACAGTATAGCCTAAGTGCATGTGTGTGTGTGTGTGTGTATACAGTATAGCCTAAGTGCATGTGTGTGTGTGTGTGTGTGTGTGTGTATACGCAACATCGTCCTCGTCCTACAGTAATTACATACTGGGCAGGGATGCAGGCCCAGTCATTCAGCTGTATTACACCCCAGCACTCCTGCCAGCCACCACGTCTCAGTGGGTGGGGTGGGTGTGGCTCCGTGGGCCGCGGCCCAGGACCCCACCAACGCCATCTGAATCAACCCAACATGGTTACCGCAGGCAACGGGAGGACACATGACATAAGCAAGGTCACCGTGGCCGTTTTTAGACCCTGTTCTGTGTTTTAGATGTGACTCCACACATCTGGAGTGGTGCAGTGGGCGATGTATCACATGAACAGGGAAGGGGTTGTTGAGTTGGAGGGGCAGGGAACACAAAGACAGGTGGGATGACATCACTGAGCTGCTAACTTCCTGCTCTCTTATTTATTTATCGACCTGCTAGCGCGAATGAGTCACCATTCATCTCTCCTCACTCACTCACTCACTCTCTCCCTTCTATCCACTCCTCCCCCAAGCGAGTCAACCTCAGACAGCGTGGCTTTGGGTGCAAAAGTCTCGGTTGCCCTAACCCTCACCTGTAGGAGTCCCTGTAGCTCATGGTGTCGTGGCCCGAGTCCTCCTGGTCGTCCTCGGTCACCTTGAAGCACACCTTCTTGATGCCTCCGTGCTCCACCTTGTCCGGGTCGCCCTCATCCACGGGGGCCAGGGTGGGAGGCTGGCTGTGGGGCTCGTAGGCCGGGGGCTCACCGCCCTGGGGCTGGGTGGGCTCCGTGATGGATGACAGGAGTCTGTGGGGGGGAGGGGAGGGAGGGAGGAAGGACATAGGAGGGAGGGGAGGATGGGGGATAGGGGGGAGGGGTGGGAGGGAGGAAGGACATAGGAGGGCAAAGGAGAGGATGGGAGGGAAAGGGGTAGGGGATGGGGGGGAGGGAGGGAGGGAGGGAGGGGAAGGTGGTGGGAGGACAACAACATTTCAGATATGGTTGCATAGTCTTTTATCTTGGTGATTGTGGGTTGTAACTCACATATAGTGCAGTGGGCCACATGCAGGAATACACAAAAACACACACATCACACTTGCACACACAAACACACACACACACACACACATAGTGGAGGACGCTTTCTGTCCATGTCATGTTGCTATGGCATCAGGACCAGCTCCTGTTGGGCCTGAGGACAGCTCTCCATAGTCTCAACGATAAGCATGACAGAGGGCTGAACCTGGAGTTGTTGACGCACTCTGTGTTTGGGTCTGGCTATCTCTGGACCGTTAGTTTCAACCCGACGCCTGGCCTTTCATATGCAGAACAATTGAGGCCTATTGAGGGAAATGTCACTGAAAAGACTCCAGGAACTGAGAACAGTTCTGAACGCGTCACGTTTCGTTGTTTTGATCAAGCCGTCGTGACTCCCACCAAGGTGCATCAGTGAAGTTCTGTTGAATAGTAATCATGTCTTCATAACGAGTGAAACGAAGAGAACAGTCTGAAGCCATTGTGGACGTTCGATCCGTTACTTGTGTAAAGCGCACGGGGGGGGGGGGGGGGCGGCGGCCATGTAGAGACAAAATGACATGCCGTCGTGTAAATAAGATAAATAACATAAGGCCATTTAGTTTGTTTAATAAAAGAGCAAGCTATAGACCTGTTTTATAGGAAAGGTAACCTTAAATGACTTTTTTTGTGATCTGGCGCTATATAAATATATATATTTTTTACCTTCCAGGGGGGGCGGGGCGTGCCGTTGCGAGGGCGGGGCGCCCCCCTGATATAATGGTAGGGGAAACACTGGCGTCTGTGCAGAACACGAACATGTTTGTTCCGGTCACTTACACGTCTATCTGGGCCACATACTGCTTCATCTCCCTCACGGCCACGTCCAGGCGGCTGTACAGGCGGATGTAGGAGTCCTGGGTCTCCATGTCTTCCTGTTTCAGCAGGAAGCTCAGGCCGCCCTCGCCGTGGTGGGGGTCGCGCCGGCCGTCCACCAGCCCCTCCCCCGTCCCGTTCTCCTCCGTCTCGTCGCCCTCCAGACCGGAGCAGCTCCAGGAAGGAGCGCCCATGCTGGTGACGCAGTGCTGGGTGTGGGACATGGGGTTGAGGTTGGCTGGGGGGGGGGGAGGAGTGGGGGGGTGGAGAGAAGGGAGGAGATGGGGGGAGAGAGGGGGGGAGAGAGGGGGGTAAGGATAGGAGAGAAAGCAAGGATGGAGGATAGAGAAAGGGGAGAGACGAGTCGAAAGAGAAGGTAAGGGAGGGAAAGGGGGTAGAGGGAGGGTGGATTTAGATAGGAGAGAAAGGGAGATTTAAGGAGGAATAGAGGGTAGAGAAAGAGGGGACAGATTGGGGAGGATAAGGAGTGTACAAAAAGGAGGAAGAAAAAGGGAAATATAGGATAGAATATTAATTATGGATATCTACATTCATCATTTGTAGAGATCATATTTCTATTAGGCAGGCATGTGGCTTCAGACTTAGGAGTTTGCTAGACAGAGACGGTAGGAGAGAGAGAGAGACAGAGATGGTAGGAGAGAGAGAGAGAGAGAGAGAGAGAGAGAGAGAGAGAGAGAGAGAGAGAGAGAGAGAGAGAGAGAGAGAGACACACAAAACGAGACGAAGCTCTCCCTTCCAGACATGCATACCCACACCAGATGTTTGTCCTCCAGTTTATACAGAATCAAACCCCATTTCATTATATATACCTTAAATTTGTTTTATACCCTACAGGTCAACAGAGTCCATGAAAACACAGCTGTGAGATTCAGGTATGAGAATCCCAAAACAAAATTACAGCTATGAAAACACAAGTAAAAAGTTAAGCAATCCGCAATCACCTGAGGCTGTAGACAGATAAAGTTCTTATGAGCACAGGGGGAGTAACAATAGCCAGTAATAGCCAAGGCTACAATTATGGAGAGAGGAACTCCTATATACTTTCTGCACATTCCTCCCCCGAAACGTTCAACCAAGCGGCCGTACAGTAGACCCTAAAAAGGCAATCTTGCATCACCTCAGGAAATATCAGCCATAACTCCACACATTTCTGACCGCACGCTCAATGAAGCTGTCACTTTGGAGTCGTAAAAAAACCTGAAGCATGTTGCCAGGGACTGCATGGTTGAGGGATAGCAAAGCATATGTTGAAAAAAAGAAAAAAAAAGAAGCTAGCTGACTGGCTAAACTTTTGTCTACACAACTGTAGAGCAGATGTCAAGCAGCGCCGAGACATTTACATTACATTTACATTTAGTCATTTAGCAGACGCTCTTATCCAGAGCAACTTACAATAAGTACAGGGACATTCCCCCCGAGGCAAGTAGGGCAAGTAGGGTGAACGTCATTTGACTCGGCCGGGAATCGAACTGGCAACCTTCAGATTACTAGCCTGACTCTCTCACCGCTCAGCCACCTGACTCCCGCGGGTGAGACAGCGAGAGAAAAGGAGAAAGCAAGGCTAACGCATCGCTAACAACGCTAACAACACAAATGGCCGCCTCTCAGACAGAACGCAGTCTGGTATCGTTTTTCCCGTCTCGTAGAAGCGTCTCTCTGGCGCGGGGTGAAGCGTCGGGGTGGCTGACAGGCTGAAAGACACACTACCTCACCAGTAAACACTGTCACAACAAGAGCAGGGTGGGTCAAGGCCCCCTCATGTACAGTATGGTAATGATGAATTAGGGGGGCCATCTTTGATGACATCACTGAGAGCAGCAGAGAGAGTAAGAAGGCCCGGCCCGGGGCTAATGGAGCCTTAATGGCAGACCCATGGAGATGATTCAAAATGGTGGCATTCCATTTCACCACTCTGCTAATTTACTGTGGGAATCACCACAGTGGCACAGAGGCTAATCAGCGCGGTTGGCTTTCACATGAGAACTCAGTCATCTGTGCAGTGGGATTTAATTGGTCAAAGAGGGTAATTAAAGCAAAACGATCCCTCTGTTTAGAAGATTTTAAGTAGTTAAAAGCGGTAGTGATGTAATTCCAAACAGGGAAT
>NC_085021.1:20365602-20367231 GCF_963692335.1 Osmerus eperlanus | reverse complement strand
TGTTTCAGCTGTACAGCTGTGGTCGTAAGCTGAGTCCCACAGATGGGCTGGGTTTCATGTCTCTGGTCACGTTGGGAGAATAATGCTGCCTCTATGTGCTCTGTCTCAGCCGGGCCGGGGCCCTCTCGGGACCCTCCCAGGGCCCTCTCTGGGCCCCCCACACAGACCCCCTGATGCTGCCGATGGCATGGGTTTCATGAGGGTTCGGCTTTAGTTGTCTGGAGGTTTTGGTAGGGGTCTCACTCTGGCTGAAAGCCCAGAATGGAGGTTGTAAAGGCTGGGCAACAGGCCGACACATTGGCACTCCAAGAGTGGGTGTGTGTGAAGTGGGGCAGTTTGTGTGTACAGTGTATGTGGGATGTGCTGTGTCTATGTGTGTATAGGAAGATGTGAAAGTGTGTAGGTGCGTGTGTGTGTGAGGGGGATTTGCATGCTTGTGTGTGTGGAATGCGTATGAGAGAGTGTTTGGCATTCCCTCTCCCAGTCCTCCCTCTCTCCCTCTCTCCCTCTCTCCCTCTCTCCCTCTCTCCCTCTCTCCCTCTCTCTCTCTCTCTCTCTCTCTCTCTCTCTCTCTCTCCCGGTCTTTTCACTGGTCCATGGGAGTCAGCTGGCTCTCATTCACCAGGCGGACACACTGGCGCTGTGTCACCCCTAACTGCACTGTCACTGTTTGTAAGGACGAAGACTGGGGGGAGGGATGAGAGAGATGGGGGGAAGGGGGGGGGTAGATGGAGGGGATGGGGTATGGGGAGGGACGCAGATACTGAGTAGGGGCACTGTTATGGGCTTGGGTGGAGCGGGTTGTGTGGCGCGGTGGTGGGTGGGGGCAAGCAGGCAGGCAGGAAGGATTCAGGAGAAGTCAGGAAAATCGAGTTACTGAGAGGATCCTGAGGACCACTGCAGGGTTGAGATCTGGGAGACATCACATCCCCCAAGTCTGACAACTATGAACCAAAGAAACGAGGGAGGGATTTCTTTGTTGTTGAAGTATTTGTCAAATAAATATCAGAAAAAAAAGTCAGGAGAGAAGGAGCAAAGAGAGAGAGAGAGAGAGAGAGAGAGAGAGGAGAGAGAGAGAGAGAGAGAGAGAGAGAGAGAGAGAGAGTAGAGACTAAAAGTAGACAGAGTGAGTTGACATATCAGCATGTGTGGTGGGCTGTCTCTGAGGGACAGCAATGTGAGCAGGCATGCCTAATCTGTCTCCACCCCCCCCCCCCGGGACATGCACACACAGTCCAGGACACGTCCCATCCTGACCCACTGGGACTAATGTGCTTTGGCAGCAGGGGGGTTTGTGGCGTGTGTGACGTGTGTGCGTCTGCATCAGACCGAGAAAAGAAAATGAGGGAAGGCATGGGCAGCAATGTGTTTTCACCTTGTGTTCGAACGATCCTAACCCTTGATGAGGGTACCAGTGTGTGTGTGTGTTTACCTCAGCATGTGAGCCCCTGGTGACAGATTTCACCACAATGGCTTTGTTCTTCTCTTCGATCTCGAAGCCGTAGTCTTCCTCCTCGGGGTGAATCTACATAGGGGCACAATCGACACAAGGTTTCGCTTTAATGACGTACTTTCATTGACCGATTGATCGTATGTGTCAGTTCAAGAGGAAACCATGATTGCCTTGGG
>NC_085021.1:20250602-20360602 GCF_963692335.1 Osmerus eperlanus | reverse complement strand
GCTAGTTCATGTGTGTGTGTCTTCATGTGCGTGCTGGAAGGACACCGTGTTCTCTGCTCTTATCTTCTGGAAAACCTTTCCATGGAAAAGCCTGATTCCAACTGTTCAAGGAGACAACAGAGAGTGCAGCCCTCCACAGTGTTGGTCCTCGCAAGTGTTCGCTGTGTGACATGTACCAGTGCCACACAGCTTACAACGAACACACACACACATACATAGTACACACACACACACACACACAAACATACGTAGTACACACACAAACACGCTTAGCACACACACACACACCTACGCCCTGGCCTTGTGCCAAGAAAATGAAGTCTGACCTGAAGGTATTTCCTATTCACCTGGACAGGCCATCTAATACCTTAATGCCGTCTATTCAGCTCGAGGGTGCCTCTGGAAATCCCCTAATTTGGCTGTTCCAAGAACACGCATGCACACACACAAGCGCTAAATAATAAATACATAATTTAACTGCAGTATCTACAGTTCAGATGAGCTACATGGTGAAATGTAATACCCAAATGACCGCATGAACGATCTCAGAGAGAAACATTAGCTTTTAACCACAGAAAGGCTCACACACACACACACACACACACAATACGCAGCACAATACCCAGGTGACCACACAACAGTGCACAGTATCTGATCCTGTGGTTGGGCTTCAGCCATTATGTCATAACATCATTCGAGTTTTACTTAATAAAAACATTAAAGGGTCTTTGCGAGGTTCTCCCAAACATCTAGTTAACGGTAGCTGGTCCTGTGAGGTGCAGAGAGAGACAGGAGAGCCATAGAGGGGGAGAGGGGGTGTTGGTGTGTGTGTGTTTACAGACATGCTGACTAGGCCAGTAGGAGCGTTGGGGCGCTGAGCAGGTCAGACAGGTGAGAACACACCTCCTGTCATCAGAGGTCAGAGGGTCAAGGTGTGAAACCTGGTGCAGTAAAACCCACCAGCAGATGGCAGCGGGATCGTGTGTGTGTGGTAGAGAGTAACAGAGAGAGAGAGAGTAACAGAGAGAGAGAGAGAGAGTAACAGAGAGAGAGAGAGTAACAGAGAGAGAGAAACAGCGGAAGTTCAAAAAGAACACATGCAATTGTGCAAATCGCTGTGTGAGAGTGTAAGTTTCACAAGTGTGTACTCAAGAGTTTTGAGCTTGAGTGTGTGTGTGTGTGTGTGTGTGTGTGCATGGATGTGAAGGGTGATTACCCTTCACACAGTGCCGAGGATGCATGTAGGCTAAGCTGCCTCTGAAGGCAGATGTACTGTAGATGTTGATGTTGTTGACCCAGACAGCTCTGTAGCAGAAGCAAACAGCTCAGCTCAGGGTGCACTGCTGACATGGGTCACGGTTTGGGCTTTGGCTACAGTATTATACTGTAGGGTAAACAAGTTACTGTGTGTGTGTGTGTGTGTGGGGGGGGGGGGGGTTGGTGAAGGTGTGTGTTTGGTGCATGTGTGTCGATGTGTGTGCATGTGTGTGTGTGTGGTGCACCTGTTTGTGTGCTGCACCTGTGTGTGTGTGTGTGTGTGTGTGTGTGTGTGTGTGTGTGTGTGTGTGAGACTGACTGACTGACCGTGGTGCATGAAGCCGTTGTTGCACAGTCCCACCCCCAGAGTCACGGCATCATCGCGTGTGGAACAGTCGCCCTGGGAGACAAGATGACGCACGCATCACAATCCATAGTTACTATTTAAAGATTGGTTTATACCTTCACACACATGCACACTGTAATTTATTCAATGTGTGTGTGTGTGACTGTATGTGTGTGTGCGTGTGCGTGTGCGTGTATGTGTGTGTGTGCATGTAGTCTGCAAGGTTGCATGTAGTGGGGTACAAAGGTCTGAGATCACATTGAACATTCAATGGGGGACCTGAAGAATGAGAAAGCCCGAGCATTCTGGGACATCACATGGAGTTCTTTGGAACATTGTCAGATCATGCTGGGATAACATGGGTCATTAGGTTTTGCACAAACTTGTATCGAGTCAGTAAAGCCAAGAGGGGGGGAATACCAAATACAAAAAATTCTGACATTCCTGAACATTTCTCAAAAAGACTGAACTTTTCACTCAAATTGTTAAGCTGACAATATAATTTGTAATATTGTAGTACAAACAAAAAACATGCTAAATAGAAGCATCTTGACTTGTGGTCTCCGACTTAAGGACCATCCTATATGTGTGGGTGTCTTGGTGTATATACATGAGCATACAGTCTGCATGCCTGTGTGAACAGTATTTATACCAGTTTTACTTATATTAAGAGCATACTGCCTGTGTGTCTGGGTGCCTAAGTGTGTGTGCAGTGTACAGGAGTCAGGTGGCTGAGCGGTTAGGGAATCGGGCTAGTAATCAGAAGGTTGCTGGTTCGATTCCCCGGCCGTGCAAAATGACGTTGTGTCCTTGGGAAAGGCACTTCACCCTACTTGTCTCGGGGGGAATGTCCCTGTACTTACTGTAAGTCGCTCTGGATAAGAGCGTCTGCTAAATGACTAAATGTAAATGTACAGTATTTATGATTGTTCTACTTAGACTGTGACCCCCCTGGAATTTACCTGAGACAGGAGCCAGTCCACCAGCTTGCTTGCAGGCACCACCGACTTGAAGGTTTTCAGATGATAGTCTCTGTCCCTGAGAGTAGGACGGAGAGCACAGGTGAGCACAGGCAGACACTGAGCCCAAACACAGCCCTAGCCAGCCAGCAGGGACTCATGGACAATACGGTGTGGGCTTTTACCTGCTAAACACAGATGATTAAACACTGCCTGGCTCACTGGAGGTTCCACCTTTTAACAGAGCCTTTGGCTGATTGACTCTTCTGTCCTATTTTCTTTTTGTTCAACATGATTTTTTGGTGCCCTTTCTTGTTTCTAACCTGTAGCACTTTGAGATTTTAGCTCAATATAAAGTGCATGACAAATACTATTATTATTATTTGAAAACACATCTGCATCATCATCTCTCACATCTCCCATCCAATGGTGCCTTCTAAACATCCTCCTCAATGATTGTCTTCTTTTTTTTTTTCATGTTGTCTAGTTGAGGACCAATGGGAGATGGACTTCCTGTGTGACAGGTGTGTTTGTCATGACACACAGAGCCACAGGTTTAGGAGCTACTTTATCACTTCCTCTGATCGTACCTCCGCCTGGCAACATGCTATACACCTACACCGAGCTACTCCTGTTTTGAAACTTAGTAAGAATTACAGCCAAGGTCCAAAAACACCCACATGAGACCATTCTGGAAAGAGGAAGTGACTACAGGAAGTTGAAAAGGCTTACAGGAAGTACGGTTTAGACCCACATGACATGCCGACCACTGAGTACATCGTCTGACGAGTTGTTGACCTTGTCACTGTGATGGATGTGAGCATGTGTGTGTGTGTGTGTGTGTGTGTGTGTGTGTGTGTGTGTGTGTGTGTGTGAGAGTGTGTGTGTGTGTGAGTGTGTGTCCTCCTCACGTCCTCTCGTACTGCACATCTACTGGAAAACTCAAACAAAAGCCAGAACAACCACAGCAGAAGGCCTGATCAGACCCGATGATGCAATCAACATCAGCGTTGTAGGCCGACGCTTGCAACAGGTGAAATATTCACTTCAACAGGAAGTAGGTAACCAGGTCGAACCAGTAGCCGCAGTGTCCCTGCTACGCTGGACGCTGTGTAGAGGCGTGTCCCTGCTACGCTGGGTTAATGGAATCTCCAGCTGACCAGAGCCTATTTGTTCGCCTGTGACAATTGATACACTGGAGGCTTCAATCAGTGGCTGGATAGAGGGGGGAAGAGATGGAGACAGATAAAGACAGATAGAGACAGAGAGCAAGAGAGAGGGAGGGAGAAAAAGAGAGGGGGAGAGAGAGAGATTGAGAGAGAGAGAGTGCGAAAGAGAGAGTGAGAATGAGACAGAGAGAGAGAGTGCGAGAGAAAGAGAGAGTGAGAATGAGAGACTGAGTGAGAATGAGAGAGAGAGAAAGAGAGTGTGCATGTACTCCTGATTAGCACCATGTCTGCTTTCCTGTCTGGGTGCTACTGCTGAAGGTGACTCCCACAGAAAAATAAAGATTGATGCAGTGTTGCTGTGTTTGTCCAGGGTGTGCAAGTGTGAGTGTGTCACTGTGTTTCTGTGCTCTTGTGAGCAAACGTAAGATTTCCAACCCAGAATTCTTAATCTAAAATCACACATAGGTTCAAGGTGGTGAAGGCCAGTTTTCAATTCTACGCTCCCTGATAAACCCTCCTGCCCTTGAAAAACCTGACAACCCCGACCTGAATATCAATGTATAGCTGAAGAGGAAAATAAAAGGTGGGTTTCCAGACTGAGGAGGAGAGTGTGTGTAATGGCTTCACGTCGGCAGGCTGACCGTTTGTTCCACTGCACGCAGAGGGGATGGTGTGGGCTGAATGTGAATCTCATGAATATTCACAGACATGCACCTGGAGAGAGGGAGTGTGAACGAGGAGGGGGAGGGGAGAGAGAGGATTGAAAAGGAGGAAGAGGAGGAGCAGGAGGAGGGATACTTACTTGATGACAGGCGTGTACAAGCAGTGCAGGCGACAGTAGAGTCGTACACCCTACAGGGAGAAAGGAGCGGGTTTACATGTACATTTAGCAGACGCTCTTATCCAGAGCGACTTACAGTTAGTACAGGGACATTCCCCCCGAGGCAAGTAGGGTGAAGTGCCTTGCCCAAGGACACAACGTCATTTGGCACGGCCGGGAATCTAACCAACAACCTTCTGATTAATAGCCCGACTCCCTAACCGCTCAGCCATCTAACCCCTCTTTGAATCAGCTGGTCTAGCTAATCCTCCATCTCTGCCTACCGAGACAAAGCCCTGCTTCCTAACAGGGCGCTACAAGTGTTGTCAGGCGCTAATGAGTTAGCCCCGAGCTACCGTGCACGACATCACCTCTGACATAGACTCATCACAGCCAGAAATGTGTGTGAGAGGTCAGAGAGATCTCTCTCTCCCTGTCCCACACACAGACGCTGACACACACACACACACACCTTAGACATGATGTCCTCCATCTCGCTGCGGGCCTTGTAGGTTCCATCGTCATAGCGGAAGCGATAGAGCACCTGCTCGTTCTTGAACTGGTGCTTGTCCGACACTGGTAATGTCAAGAGGAGAGAGAGAGAGAGAGAGAGCGTGGAGACAGAGAGGCGAGAGACAAAGAGAAAAAAGGAGAGAAACAGTGAGAAGGAGAGAGGGATAAATGTCAGGGCTGATTGGTTTTCTGCTTTTAAGATGTATTACTTTAGAGGTCATGTGTGTCCGTTACTGTTCCTTCCACCTCAACAACTCTAGACTACGGGTCCATCTCAATCAGCCACAACAGCTTCCTCTTGTTGTCTCCTTTTGTCAGCCCTTCTATTCTTTACTTAGAACACTTTAAATCGGTAATGCCAATATGGTTGCAACCTCCCATCCTCAAGTCCAGCTCCTTGAAGGACACCTAGTTTTAGATGTAAGGAGTATTGACGTGTTCCTTGCCAAAAATAGGGAGTTTGTCTTTGACTCAATATTTCCCTCCCTCCCCCTCTCCCTCCTTGTGTCCACTCTCCAAGCCTGTCACATCACCTCATGCCTCCAGGTCACTGACTAATAAGTGGCTACACTGTCCCTGTTCAGCCATCACCGGCCTGCCCCACTTGACCACAACCCTCCACTCCTAACCCACAAGCCCCCCTCACACACACACATACTCCGAGCCCAACCCCCCACACACACACTCAGGAACCTGCAGCTCTGTGCGCCAGGTTGGTGTGTGGGGGCTGCCTTTCACAGTTTACGTCTGGGATTACCTACGGTCCAGGCCCCCAGTGACTCAATGTCAAACTCCCTTCATAAATTATTTAGAGGATGGTGTGTGCATTTCTTTTTTCAATGCATTATTTCAGTTTGTGACCATTTTGCCCGAGAGACTGATTCAAGCTCAACCTGCCGGACCATTAGACATTTTTGAGGAACACATCTTTGGCTTTACATGGCCTTAAGATTAAACGCTGCACTGCTAGGAAGGAGAACTGAAAATACCAGACAGGGTGCAAAATATCATTAAGTCAATAACGAGAGTGAGTGAGTGAAAGTAAGAATGAGAGAGAGAGACCGAAAGAGAGAGAGACTAACAGGCTGACAGTGTATTTGTGCATGAGTAAGAAGGAGAAAGTGTTACGGAACGTTGAAAAGAAAGTAACAGAAATTAAATTAAGTAAATGGTGTGAGACTAGAATCTACTCATTCAGTAGTAGGCTACAGTAGCCTTAAGGGAGCGTTTCATTTGAAAAGTCCTATCGCACATTGAGTCATTTAGCAGACGCTCTTATCCAGAGCTACTTACAGTAAGTACAGGGACATTCCCCCCGAGGCAAGTAGGGTGAAGTGCCTTGCCCAAGGACACAACGTCATTTGGCACGGCCGGGAATCAAACTGGCAACCTTGAGATTACTAGCCCGATTCCCTAACCGCTCAGCCACCAGACTCACATTCTCAACACAAGTCTCAGAGAGACAACCGGAGATAAAGTAATGAGGGAGAAAACAAACAGTAGAGCTTGAACTGATGAAGTATAACGAAAGGAGGAAATGAAGAACGAAGGAGTGGAAAAAAAAAAGAGGAAAAAGAGGAAAGACGAGTGGAGGGTGTTCTCTCACCGTGGTGGATGATGCCGTTCTCCAGAAGCGCCTGGCCCAAGTTCACCCCCTCATCCGGCTTACTGATCTCCCCGCTCTCAATCAGCCAGGACACAAACTCACTGTGGACACACAACACAACCTCACATGAAACACAAACTCGCATGGCTTTATACTGTATGTACCCCACACCACAGTGAGTATACTGTATGTACTCCACACCACAGTGAGTATACTGTATGTACCTCACACCACAGTGAGTATACTGTATGTACTCCACACCACAGTGAGTATACTGTATGTACCTCACACCACAGTGAGTATACTGTATGTACCCCACACCACAGTGAATATACTGTATGTACCTCACACCACAGTGAGTATACTGTATGTACCCCACACCACAGTGAGTATACTGTATGTACCTCACACCACAGTGAGTATACTGTATGTACCTCACACCACAGTGAGTATACTGTATGTACCCCACACCACAGTGAGTATACTGTATGTACCTCACACCACAGTGAGTATACTGTATGTACCCCACACCACAGTGAGTATACTGTATGTACCTCACACCACAGTGAGTATACTGTATGTACCCCACACCACAGTGAGTATACTGTATGTACCCCACATCACAGTCAGCGTGACCTGACCTACCTTGTGTCCTCGTGTGGACACAAGACATGACATGGCAGAAAGCCAGCAGCCACTAAGAGGGGCCTTCATCTTATGTGACATGAATATATTACAGTTATGACAGCAAACCCTGTGAAGTGTGACACAGCTAACACAGCTAACACAGCTAACACAGCTAACACAGCTAACACAGTGGACACACACATGCTGGACAGTTCCGTTTGACTTGACTCCCTTCTCTCCTCTCCAACAGGCTGCCTTGTGACGTGCTGTGTTCCACTCACACCACCCTCCATTAGGGTGTGGAGGCCATCCTCACCCCCACCTCCACCTCCACCCCCACCTCCACCCCCACCCACACCTCCACCCCCCCCACCCATCTGACACTCGGCTGTTGCACTGGCCAAATGTTTGAAGGAGAAAATGACATTTCCCTCTGCTCAATCTTCCACGCTGTTGAGCAAAATCAATTCCCCAAAGAATGATGAACAGTGAATGAGAGACAGAACAATCTGAGCAACCGTGTGTGTGTGCGTGGGTCTGTGTGTGTGTGGGTGCCATGGAGCCCCCCTGTGTAGTATTATGTACGTGTGTGCGAGTACTGCTTATAAACACGTCATCTCTTAGCATGTGTTTTCATGCAAAATATATGTGTGTGCACAAGGGCATGACACTGTGAAAGCAGACTGAAAGCCTGTGTGTGTGTGCATGTGTGTTCATGCAAAAATGCATCCACCTTGAGCCATCTGCTTCTACCAGGGCTCTATTGTCTATTGTCCGGCTGACGTATTGAGTATATTTTACCATAATTAGAACCCTCACACACAAACCATTAACTATTACTGCTCAGGTAGGATTCAAACATATGTGTGTGTGTGTGTGTGTGTGTGCGCGGATGTACCAGTGTGTCAAAGTGAGAAACTGTTAATTAACATTGGCAGAGGATTCAAGTGGATGTGGAGGGGGCAGGCTGGGTGGTGGGAGTGTGTGTGTGCGCGTGTGCGAGTGTGCGAGTGTGCGAGTGTGTGAGTGTGCGAGTGTGTCTGGGGGTGCTTACGTAAGAGCCTGATTAATTCTAGCCACAAGGCATGTATGGAGCAGAGTATATCCCTGTTAATAAGACGGGACCAGACCACACAGATGTTGAGTGTGTGTCTGGGTGTGTTTGTGTGTGCGTGTAACTTTCTACTAGTCAGCCGGTGCTTCATGCATGTCTTGCTGAGTGATGTCATCCATATTAGCTATTGGAAATAAAGTGACTTCATGTTTGAGGCATCATTCTTTCTCTTCCTAGCATGAACTCACCATGAACAAGATCTAACAAGTTACCCCCTCTCCTGCACAGCGATTCGTGAATTCTCACTCAGGACGCTTAGGACGGTGTGCTTGGTAGAAACCTAATGTCGCTGGCACGATAAACATCTTCTACAGCAGATTTCACACCCACAAATGGACCAAGAAGGCCCTGCTGGACTCTGAAAGCCATGATGCTATGCAAGTTCCACTCAAAATAAATAACCTGCATCAGCAAACGGGCCAGGTACACTGAGTGTGGAGAAGCTATAGGAAGACGAACTAGCAGACAGCTGACAACCACATTGAAGCTGTTGACAAATGATGGAATTATGCTATCAATAAAGCTGACACTGTCGAACAGGCACTCTCTGTAGCGGTCTGATTCAATAAGACCCACTTAGCAAGCACCGCTATCTGCTGGGCTTTCTCAGACTAGGAGATGCTTGCTCATAATGTCATCAGATACAAACCTAGGTTGCACTCATTACCAAGGAGGGAGGGAGGGAGGCTGGGTAGGGGGGAGGGAGGGAGGCTGGGTAGGGGGGAGGGAGGGAGGCTGGGTAGGGGGGAGGGAGGGTGGGAGGGAGGGAGGCTGGGTAGGGAGGATAGGGGGAAGGAGGGAGGGATTGATGGAGGGTAGGAGAGAGGGATGGAGGTGTGGAGGGGTGGAGGGAGGGAGGGAGGGAGGGAGGGAGGGAAGGAAGGAAGGAAGGAAGGAAGGAAGGAAGGAAGGAAGGAAGGAGGGAGGGAGGGAGGGAGGGGGCCTGGCGAGTCTCCTACATGAAGTGCTGACAAGAAGGAATACTGTTTGATATGGATCGCTTTCCCAGACGCACGCAAGCACGTCTGCGTGGGCAGGCACACACACACACACACACCATACACACACCATACACACACAGGGGTGTTTGGCTGCACTAGAATGCAGAGTGCAGTTCCATGAACAAACAGTCTAGCCACGAGTCACAGGAAAAACAACAACAAGGAGACACGTCACGTCTCACTGAGCTTGACGGAAGTTTGGTGATGGATGGGAGGAATCAGGAAACAGCACGATCCATGAAATACATACTTCATGACAGCTGATTTTATTTAGATTTCCTACGTTGAAAATCTGGTTTGCGACTATGAATGTGAATCAACAGATGGCTATATTTAATCCTTAACGCACAATATCCACCCGTAGCCTTCGTGGTTGAACCCTCACCTCAGTCTACTGTGTGAGTAGCATCTCACCGATCACACAGCAAACCGTTACCTCCTGCGCTTTACTACATCTTGCGTTACTTTTAACAGCCATTTAAACTTAGCTCAGACCACAAGTTCATGGAGGCAAGTTTGCAGGTCTGCCTTAATCACTCCTATCGCCCTAACAGTCCGTGCCCCGTGCCCCCGTCCCCCCCGTCCCCCCATCCACCAAATCGAAGGAGAATTTTAATTGCTGTTTGGAATCTCGCAAAAAGTGATTGTGTTGAGCTGAGGGAAGTCATGGAAAATGCCTCGCTGCTGGCAAGACCCTCATTGTCCATTCATGGCACTGAAAGACTAAAGGGAACAAGAAAGAAAAAAAACTGCAGCTCAGTCCAGCGGCCCACTGTTCAAGGGAGGGTCTTCCTAATTAAGCTGTGAGTGTGTGTTGAGACCTAACGAGTGATTGGCTCCTGACTGAGGGGGGGAAAAACAATTCCAGGCAAACTCGTTCATCAGTTTGGGCACTGGGAGACAGATTGAGAGTGTGCGTGTGTTTGTGTGTGTGCGTGTGTGTGTGCGTGTCCATGTCTGCGTGTGTCTTCTGTGTGTGTGCAAGTGGGTGTGCAAGTGTGTGTGTGAAAATAGAAGGCCAGCTGACAGAGGAAGTGTCAGCTTCAGGAAACTCTAAGAGGAACTACAGTACTTAGCACACTGTAGAACAGTGGGAGGTGAACTCAAACCACGGCACAAAGAACAGAAGGATGTCATGATAGCAGCAGGTAGGGCATATAGCCAGGCACACACAGAGTGAATGGCTTTTCTTCTGAGTGCCTAAGTTTACACAGCAGCAATTAGTCAAGATGAGGTTGGAATTAACGCAATTACGTGGATTAAAAACGGCACCTCTCACAGAATTCCACCATGACATTTTTAAACACATCGTACATTAACCGTTTCAAGATCAAACTTGAATGGATTTCAATGAATTCTGGAATAAAGCTTCAGTGTTGACGGTTAGTGTACTTCGAAAACAACTCACTTTCCCATGAAGCATTTGGGTACGATGCTCAGCTTCCTGCGCCGATCCTTGATCAGGTGGCGGCTCTTAGTCATCATGTTGTGGTAGAGCTTCTCTCCCTTCTCTGCAATCATCACATAGGCATCCCTCTCCATACCCAGTTTAAGGCCTGCAAGACACATAATCAGTTAATTAGTATGCTTGCTAGCAGAAAGTTACACTGTAATAGTACTATCAAGTTTTTGTGGCGATCTTGCTTTGACCTTCTTAGTAAGATGTCATAAAACAATAACTGAGTCTTGGGGAGTTGGCTAACTAGTTAAAAGTGTGTGTTACGGAACATGTGAGTTAACCAGCTAGCTGTGTGTGGCCCGGTAGTATGAGTTGGCTAGCTTGCTGGCTAGCTGCAGCAGTGTCGTCGGATCTGAAATACAACATGCAGAGAAAGGACAAACTCGCAGGTACTTCAATATTTTGTTAACCATTACGTTTTTTGTGGTTGTTGTTGAGGCGACTGAGCATTCACGTTCTTAAAAATAAAAACTTAGGTGAAGAAATGAGTTACAGTATTTAAGTGAGATTCAGATCTTCCCTTTCTGCACAAGCAATTCCCATGGATTCCCATGACTGGCATTCTGACTGGCATCTGGTGCTCCAGGAGTAGCTATTGTTTCACCATGCCAAAAAAAAAAAAAAAACTGGGTTCCCAGGGGGGCACCCAACTTCCCCTTCGTAGCCCTCAGACGTCTACACATGTACCAGCTCCCTGGGGGAGAGGCAGGAGAGGGGGGCGAGGGGGGAGAGGCAGGAGAGGGGGGTCTTTCATGGGGCTGTGAGAAGACACAATGAAGGGTCTTGCAGAGTTATCGCAGAGTTATCGCAGAGTTCAGACAAAGTACAGATGCAGCTGAGGAACTCAGTGCGGTGGCTTGTGCCTGACGCCTTCTTGTGATGGAACACCAGATGTTTATCCCCCCCACACACACACACACCCCTTGTGCCTGCCTGCCTGTCAATCAAAGTGCTGCTCCTGTTGTTTATTGTGAAGCTGAAGTTCAGAAGTCAACAGTGGGCCTTTTGACCCAGCTAGGCTCCACAGAGCTCTTCGTCTCAGCAGCTCGGCTCCGTCGTGAGGCTTTCTGACCTGCTAAACACCACAGTGGGGCGAACACAGCTTAAAGATGTTCAACTCCACCATGGGGCTGTCAGAGCCTCCTAGCTCCACCGTGGGGCTCTCTGAGAGGTTAAACTCCACCGTGGGGTTGTCAGAGCCTCCTAGCTGCACTGTGGGGCTCTCAGAGGTTAAACTCCACCGTGGGACTGTCAGAGCCTCCTAGCTGCACCGTGGGGCTCAGACCATTTCCATTACAGGGGCTTGGAACTGACTGCTACTGATGGAGGTGGGGTTGGATTACATTTGACAGCAGCTGGACTGGGCTCAAACAAAGAGTGTCATTGAATAAGAGTGGGGTCTGTCCGGTGCCGAGGCTCTGAGCTTCTGGTGCAGCTGTCTGAGCATGTCCAGAGACACTCTCCCTTCCCACTCCTGCTGGCACCAGCTAACACGCTAACCAACCCATATTCCCTCTGCAAAAAAACACAGATAAGATGGCCCCAGCCTTTCCCAGCTGGTAGGCTTAAGACAATGGAGCTGCTCTGGGAACAAGAGGCGGGCTGACAACAACATACTGTGTTGGTCGATAGCGGAAAAAAACTAACATTTGAAGGAATGAAGTAATTAGGATGCAACTGGATCGTTCTTAAATTGTACAATGTATTAATGTGTTGATGTCTAAACTTCCAGATGTGGTTGAAGGGGCAGGATCTAAGAAGAGGGGGTCTGGGGTGTTAGAGGGAGGGGCGCCTGGACAAGTATGACTGATCTGGCATCTGTTAGCCTCAGGTTGATTTCCGCCCAGCCGTAACCAGACACCCCAGGCGCAGGGAACCCCACGGCTTTCCACATCCCTCCACTTCCACAACAGGTTCAGGTGCTGAGGCCAGAGGGCTTTGCAATAACTGCTTACCTAATTCCCATCCAAACAGCAACACGGCCAATTTGAAAGCTATTCAAGCTGCAGTTGTACACGGCAAAAGCCCAGGTGTAATTAATGTCTTGCACCATCTGTTGTTTGAGCCGATTTGTTCTCGTATTGCTTAGGGGGAATCTGTTTTTTGGTTTGGATTTTTGGTGACCAACGCTATCAGATGTCACATTGCCCACAGCCACAGGAGTAGTAAACGCCTTTCCAAGCTTTACTCACAGCGGTGAACACACACACACAATAACAGAGACAGGTGGCTGTCAGAGAACAGGTGTTCTTACTCTTGTTGGAACCCCTTTTGAAGTAAAAAAAAATTAAAAAATACAAAATTAAAAATACCTAAAAGGGTAAATTTGTTTAAGAAGACGAGTTAGAAATTGTGTTAAATTGCTTGAAAACTGTTGTTCACGAGTACAAGAATGTACCATGGGGAGGTAGTGTAATCTCTTTAGAGAAGATTCTGGTTAATGAAATCCTGGATATTTTGAGTGTACATGACCTAAAAAACTAAAAAACAAATACTGTTAAAAACAACATGCTATGTGGAGTATGAATGTCTAGACATATCCTCTGTAAGAGTTATATTACAGACAGCAACTCCATGAGGTGCACAGTGTCCTGTTTAGATGTTCTTTGCCAAGTCACAGCTAGCCTATTTCCGGACCTCGATGGGACCGAAGAGGCTCTTTACTGCACCTCGTGGGCTTGTTTGTGAATGAACAGCTCGTAACAGGTGGTTCTAGGGTTCAGTGTCACCCAAGCTTATATTTATTAAAACAGAGTATTGGCAGTAAACTAGTGCTAGGACCATAAACAAAAGCTATCTTTGCTTCACTCACTCTCTCTTTGTTCACGCTCCCTCAAGATGGCGTCCAGCCACTTCTGCTTGTCCTCTGCATTCTTGGCCATGCAGACGAACCACTTGTTCTTGGCCGTGTTGTGGATCTTCCAGCCATTGGTCACTGTGTAGTTGTTACTGTGATAGTCCGCTAGGGGAGAAAACGAAACAGTTGACAGAAGTCGTTTGGTATACACACACGACAACAGAGCCTTTCTCCAATGTTGCACTTTTGATGTGGCAGTTGGGAATGTGAAGTCTGGTCTTTGAAAATGACGGACCTATTACACTACTGTTTATGCTGACCTTCCTGAAGAAGCACTCACAATATACTCTGAGGTTAATGTCAATTGAAAATAACATTACAAAACCAATATAGATTTCATGTCAATTACTAAGATAAATATTGAACAGTTTAAAAGTATAGCCCTGACTACAGAGAAATCTTGATTTCTCCATTTTTCTCTCACTGCCATTAATGATCCCCCCCCCCCCCCCCAAAATTATCTTTTTTCTTTCTTTCATCTTTCTTTCCCTTGTGCTCACTCTCCTCTTTCCCGCAACATTCTAATTTTATCATCCGTTCGGCTCCAGGTGAATGTGTTCTGAATAATGAATGCCCCTGGGTAATGGGGTGCATTAGTGTGATGTTTAAAAGGTCATATAAATAGATATGATACCCCAGGGCCCAAGGGGACAATTTGAACGTTAAAGGGAGAGCACAAGTAGATCGTATTGGAAAAGGTGTTCACTTAACGTGTTTGGGAGTGGTGTATTTGGGGGGGGGGGGGGGGGGGGGACAAGAGTCTGCAGGAGAGAGAGGAGGAGTACAGTGTGTCGTCGTCTCATGAGGCGAGGTAGTCGAATCAAAGGGACGTACAGTACAGGCTAACAAGAGATCCTTGTTTCATAAGATGAGGAACTGGCTGCTTTTATCTAGGTAAGAGCGCAAAGATGTTCTTCAGTGCGAAAACAATCTGTGGGTTAGATGTTTTCACGAGCACGTTGGCACCATTCTCTTTCTGAGAAACGCGCTGTTTTGCACTGTGGTTTCCTCTTTCACACCCCGGTACGAGAGCAAGCAACACACAGATACAGGGTATGTGTGTTTGTGTGTGAGTGTGAGTGTGAGTGTGTGTGTGTGTGTGTGTGTGTGTGTGTGTGTGTGTGTGTGTGTGTGTGTGTGTGTGTGTGTGTGTGTGCGTGTGTGTGTGTGTGTGTGTGAGTGAGTGTGAGTGTGTGAGGCCTGGGTCTGCTCTGTCTCGTTAGTTTATCAAAAGGAAACACTTGAGATAGAAGATAGAAGAAGAAGAAGACGGTAATTTCACCCAGAGGCCTAAAGCAACAAAGCCTGGCAAAACACTAATGCGGTGTGCAAGAAACCACAGAAGGAAAAAAAAACACAAGCAGAGTGTTGATGGTAGATATGGTACGAGAACAGCCTGGCTTCTTGTTTAGGGGTGTGAAACTTGAGTGGTTTGTGTCTGTGTTTGTGCACGTGAGATTCTGTGCATCACTCGCCAATCCTTCAACTGCCAGTCTGTCAGATTCACATCAGCATTCTGTACTAAGGAGTGGTTCTAACATGAAGAGTGACATTAACATATTTTATAAGCATCTTCACTGCCTCATTCTATCTAGCTAGGGGTTAGGGTAAGGTTGGACCTACAATGACGTCAATTAGTAGGATATTTAGAGTACAATGAATCTGAATGGTCTTCTTGACAAAGGGTAAATTATGCCAAAGTACAACATATCCCTTGTCTTCTTTTAGGGTTTAGGTTGGTTTAGGTGCAGTTCTGCGGGTGTATGTGGAGCCCTCGGAGACATTGCGTGTAAAAAGGGGTTAGTTGTGTGTGTAACAGTTAAACTGGATTTGATTTAGCCACGAATGAAAGGACAGAGGGATGAATGATGGATACGAGCAGATTCGTGTTTCCAAACTTAAGATGGCCGACGCTGGCAAACACACACCTGTTCCATCCTCAACGTTTTCCACCTCCATCACCTCAGTGTTGATTCTTCCCCTGAACAAATAGAGCGGACCATTGATGGACTTGGTCCTCTTGGTGGACTTCTTCCCAGAAACCCTAGAAAAAGAGGCAAAATGTTGTCAAAAGTAGTAATACGCTGCTGAGGAAATGAGGCTGTTGGTGCCAGTTCTGAAAACTGAGCCTAGATGTTTTGTTTGTAAATAAATGAGCTGGGCATGCAAACAGGAATTTGGAAATTCTAACTAATGTCCCAGTTTTCCAGGCCAGGCTCCTGTCTGTAAAACTCAGCTCTTGAATGAAAACTCTGTACTGTTAGTCTACAGTATATTCCCCTCAATTTGTCTTCCCTCGTAAAACAGGTCAGAGACTAGACCACTAAGGGTGGGGGGAAAAAATCACATTTGAATCGCGATTCAGTTTGCTAGCGATTCAGATTGATTCACAAATGTATGTGAATCGATTTTTTTATGATGTTTTTTATATATATATATTTGTTTTTATCTCTGAAAAATTTGGAATCGATTTTTAATCTAATCGTAACCCCAAGAATCGATTCGAATTGTAAGGTACCAAAAGATTCCTGCCCCTAGGAACCACTGTAGCATGTTTCAAGAGGGAAGACAAATGAAGTTTTGGCCTTACTCACCTGGACTTCCTCTTGCAGTACACCAGGAGGTTGTCGAACAGGAAGAACACTCTCTCCTGGATGTTGCCTGCTGAGATCTTGAGAAGGTTACCATGGAGAAGTAGCTCTGTGCTGATGTCTGTCAGGTTGGTTCCCTGCAGAAAAACACAGGAAGTCGAAACCGTGACATTAATCGACTGGATCCTCAAATCTTAAAACAATAAACTTCTTGATGACAATACATATTCGAGTTTGAACTCGTTTCGTGACTTCAGAGTTTGCAACCTCAGTGAAAACTATTCAAAACAGAAAATTCCGAACTGTTCCCTTGGATTCCGTTCAAACGATCTGCTTCCATCCCATTGTCCTCCAAAGACAGCAGGCCTACAGTCAACACTAGCCTTTCCCTGAACCTTTGAAATCTAGAGCTCAAAATTCCCATAAATGCTTAAAAAGGAGCCTGTGGTATCTTAACAGTGTGTCTCAGCAGAATGTACCAGAAGATGTGTAGGTTTCTGGGAGTTCATGAGTGAATGCTATTGGCAAACCCCACATTGGGAGAAAAACAGGAGCCACTTTAAACAGTGCCAGACTGGGTCCCTGGGGGCCTTCTGGTGAGCTCCAGACAGAGAGACTGTTTATTCTGCTCCTACAGTCCAGATCCCCTCACACCACTGCAGGCTGGGGCTGGACAAGTATTCGACAGTTTAGGAGGTTTTCCTAATGCGTCATGACGGTGTTAAGATTTGTCATAAGATATGTTGTGTTACGGCAGGTTAAGGCACAAGTGTGACAGAACAATCAATGTGAAGTGTCACCTAATCCCTCAGGGGTAAAGACACAATCTGGAACTTTGTCGCAGGTGCCGAAACTCAAACACCCACCACCACCACAAAAAAAAGAAGTACTTCCTAATAATCCCACCACCTTTTTCCTGACAAGAACTAAAGAGGAAATTGGGCCTCCGTTCCAAAACACTGTGACCTGTGCAACCGTGACATATGAAAACATCGACACCCAACCCATAGTCTCACTTTCACACAGTAAACCAACAAGCTGCTCGCCTTTCACCGCCTGAGCCAAATGGACCCACAGGTCAGGCCTTGTTACCAGGAAACCGAGAAAGCCATCTCTGAATCTGCTAACCCACATTTCAGAGCATCTCGGTGACAAGACGCTGCATCCCGTTAAAGGGCCAAAGAACGTTCCTTACCGAAGAAATTCAACCTGTTTCATAACGCACCTCGTTCCCTCCCTTCAGTGTAAACATCGTAATCTCTGTGTTGTGTGGCTTTTGAAACACGATAACGTCAATCTCGATGTCTCAGAAGGCAGAACGTGGCTCACGCAGTCCAGACACCAATTAACCTTTACACTGCTGTCATCAAGGGACCCTTCATCCTACAGAATTAATTCATTCTTTCTGACATAACATTTGATGGGATTCAATTGAAGTAAAGAAAAAAAAAAGTCTGACCGGATGTGTGTGAACCTTGCTGAGATCTAGGCTGCATCAATAATGTACGACACTTGGGTTGAAACAGCAAGGTGATATTTCAGTGAATCAGTGAATCAGTGAGTCCTTTAACAACGGCCATTCCCACGCCCCAGACATAGGTGTGTTTTCTGAGTAACTGTAGTGAGCTAGGTGCACGAGCACGGAGATGTGCACAGGCCATGCCTGTAGGGACGGCAAGAGAGGACCACCACATCGGCCCCAGAAACTCATGTCCGTGTTAAATGGATGGTGCCAACTCGAATCGACTGGAACCAAGCAGGGCCATGTGTGGGTATTGGATATGCCCCCCCACCCCGTGCCTTTCTATAGAACATCCCTTACACACACTCACACACACACGCATACACACACACACACTCACACACACTCACACTCGTCTCTTTGATGTCATGCTCATCTCCCGCACACTAGAAAATTCCCCTCCACCAAGCATCCATAATCGATTCCTCTGGGCACTACATTTGCGCTGGACATACATCTCTCCAGGAAAACCCATTATCTGCCCTTTTTACAGGTGCGTTCCAGCCAAACTGGGCAGACAGATCATGTTTTGCAGGATCAATGCTAAACCCTTGTGCTAAACTGTGCATGATCTAAGTGTGTGTGTGTTTGTGTGCTTTTGCCTTTGCATGCATCCGCTCATGTACTGTACAGTAGGGTCGAACAGTTTGAGACCACTATACTTTTAGCATTTGTTTACAGAGTGACACAGATCTTTTCATCAATATGCTTAACAGTTTGAGTGAAATGGGGATACATTTATCTTAGTATTTGGTATCTGCCTCTTTTTTGCTTTAATGACATGCATGGACTATTCACAAGTTTGTGCATGACCCATGTTATTCGAGCATGATTTGACAATGTTCCAAAGAGCTTATTTCTCTGTCCTCAGTTCCCCTTAATGTTCACCGTGGTCTCATACTCTCGGACCCTCCTGCTTAATCCCTCTTTGTGGGTTGTCATGCGTCTGTGTGTGTGTCTGTATGTACAGTGTGTGTGTGTGTGTGTTTGTGTATAATGGAGGCTGTCAGTGCAGCAGTAATGTGTCTGGGTCTCATTCGGCAGTGCTCCTCAGCCTCCATTAGGACTGGAGGTGATTACCCAGGGTGGGGGAGGGCAGGGTGAGACTAATGTGGTTAAAATTGGAGTGTTTATGGAGGAGAGTGGAGGAGAGGCAAAGTGCCTTGCCTGAGGATTAACTCTGATACGGGGAGAAAGCTAAAAAACTTCAAGAGACTTACCGAGTTGGCAAAAAAGAATTGTGTTTGTTCCAAATCCAGACTAAAACACGAGAAGTCGGATGGTGTTTTGGTGGTTGGTTCCACAGCCGACATTTTCTGTTTTGTCAGACGGTTCATACTGGCCTAACATAGACAGTGTTTAACTCTCTGTGTTACGGTATACTATGTTTGCATGTATTCTCCTAATTGTTTTGATCAGAGCAGTGGTGACTAGGAACACATTCAGAGTGTGTTTGACAAGGAAATTGATGTGGAAACCGCAATGCCATTCAATCATCTCCGTCTTCTAAATATACTCTTGTTAAACATACAACAGCTTCTTGTTTGATATGCTTTGGAAGAACAACAAGCCGGAGGGTCAAGCGGTGACATTTTCAGGGAGAGAGAGAGGGAGAGGGAGAGTGAAAGAGAGGGGGAGGGAGAGAGAGAGAGAGAGAAGGAGAGAGAAAGAGAGGGGGAGGGAGAGCGATAGGGAGGGAGAGAGGGAGAGAGGGAGAGAGAGAGAGCGAGAGAGAGCGAGAGAGGGAGAGAGAAAGAGAGGGGGAGGGAGACCGATAGGGAGAGAGAGAGAGAGAGAGAGAGAGAGAGAGAGAGAGGGAGAGAGAGAGGGAGAGAGAGGGACAGAGGGGGAGAGAGAGAGAGAGAGAGAGAGAGAGAGAGAGAGAGAGAGAGAGAGAGAGAGAGAGAGAGAGAGAGAGAGAGAGAGGGGGAGGGAGACCGATAGGGAGAGAGAGAGAGAGAGAGAGAGAGAGAGAGAGGGAGAGAGAGAGGGAGAGAGAGGGACAGAGGGGGAGAGAGAGAGAGAGAGAGAGAGAGAGAGAGAGAGAGAGAGAGAGAGAGAGACAGAGACAGAGACAGAGACAGAGACAGAGAGAGAGAGAGAGAGAGAGAGAGAGAGAGAGAGAGAGAGAGAGAGAGAGAGAGAGAGAGAGAGAGAGAGAGGGAAAGAAGAGGGGCGCTCGTCTTGGCAGTCACTAAAGAGGGATGGCACAACGAGGGCCCCCCGTCTCTCTCCGTTTCTCACAGTCGCACCGTGTGAGACAAGCCCCACCCCCTTGGGCTCCACCGATTGGGCAAGGTGCCCACTGGCGCTCCCCTCGGCACCCCTGAGTGGGCAGATTGTCCCCTCTGTGTCCGTGGGGACAAGGGCTTCGTTGTGACGGGTGAGGGAGGCGTGAAAAACGCGCTCCGCTCCCAAGCCCTGTCCGTGGCCCCTGCACGCTGAAGGATGATTTGTCCGAGAGAGCCTTTGGCTCTGAGACGGACAGGAGAGGCTGCTTGGTGGCCTGTCTTGAGAACAGACTGGAGCTTTCACTCACTGTTCGTCTAGAATGAGAGGCCCTGGCTTTCACCATCCACACTTTAAACTCTATTAAAGAGTATTAAACTAGGTTTGGCGAGGGGTCTCTCTCCCATCCATTCCCCAGCCTCTGCATCGGTCCTTTTCCGTCCCTCTCTTCAGACTTCCTCCCATCTCTCCTGCTTGGCTTTTCCTTCTCCCTCACCCCCCCAATCCATCTCCTCCCTCTCCTCTCCCCATCTCCCCCCTCTCCTCTCCCCACGTCCCTCTCACCTCCCAGCCCTCGATGTGGGACTGAAGCTGCTCCAGGGCCTCCAGCTTCTCCATCTGCCTCTTGGTCTCGTTGATGTTGGAGCACACGGCCTTCATCACCTGCAGGGCCTCCTCCACCGCCGGGTAGTCCGGATGCTTCTTCGGGGTCCTCTTCAGCAGCTCCTGAACCCAGGAACAGCACAGGGGAGGGGGGAGGAGGAGAGCGGATGGGGGGGGGGGGGGGGGAGGATGGGTGAGGGGGTGGGAGTGGAGATAGGGGTGGGTGAGGATGGGTGAGAGGCATATTGAGGGGAATTATATGCAGAGCAATGGGAGGGAGAGACAAAAGGGAAGTGGGGGACATTGCAGAGGGAGCTGAGAGTAACCAGGCAGCTTAGGGGAGAGCAGGGCTGGGCTGACCTTTAGCAGGAGGGGGTATTTGCAGATCCTCTGGATGGGGCTTAGCAGGTATCCCTCCAGAGGAACGTCTGTGCTCTTCTTCCCTCCCAACAGCATACAGTGCTGGGGACGAACACACACACACAGTGAACATTAAAACATGTTATACAACAGAAAAGTTACGACCCCAACCTTTTAAGGAGGTAGAGTAATGCAAATCGAACTGAAACACACTGAATTGTTACTTGTTTGTTCAATACATTTCTTATTGATGTAAACATTGTATAAGAGCGAGGGAGATTGGGGGGTATATTGCCAATAACTGCCTCTCACATATTAATTATGCCATCCATAGTAACGTGAAGTACAGCTTTATTCCTGTTTTGGTGTGTTACATACAATGAGGAAGAAACCTGTACAATGTCCCTGATTTCATGCTATAAAAGTGAAACCTTCCTAAAATAAAAAATGTAAATGCTGAAGCTAAATCTTCATAAGAGCCCTTGATGTGCGTGAGGGCAACTTTGATAATGGCTTTTCTCTCTGCTTCATTTTTTGACGGGAGTGGGGCCTGTCAGACGACAAGTCCTCAAGGGCAAAGAGAGCAGAGATCAAAGGCCAACGCGAGATAGAACCACCGCTAGACTCTCCGCTGAGGATGCAACACGTGACCGAGTCAAGAATCAAACAATATAATTACGTTCAACCGCTTTCAAGTTCAAATGGGGCACTAGGGGGGAAAGATGGAGCGATGCGTTTCTCTTATGGTTATAGAAGCTTATTTATACGCCGGGAGTGGGTTGGGGGGGGGGTTTGGGGGTGTTGGGGTGGAATGTTCACTGAAAGCACTGCAGAATTCTGGGATTCCTAAGATTCCAGACGGTTTGGCAATCCTGATGCAATCCTGGCCTCTCTTTCTTTGTCTGTTTCCATCTCTTCTTTTTCTCTCTAGAAGTCCTCTGTTTTGCTCCTCCTCTCTCTATCCCTTCCCCTCTCCCCTTTTCTCATCTGAAATGTATTTGTAAATCTCAGAGACTGGAACCAGATCTTGACTCTGACCTCATTTCTCATCATCACTTCAGGGGTTTGTAGTCGTTCTGTCAAATGTATTCACACACGGCACCTTGTTGATTAACAAGGAAATCGTGCTGAAACGCAAACACTGAATGAAATTGGATGATGTCAGATATTATATGCTAACACCATGAAACTAAATAATAACAGTCTGATTGAAAAACTACTGCAGAAATGGAGATATGAATTATTAATGAAACACTTCTCCCTGCTAAAACACACACACCAAGAATACCAAGAGCTATCGTGTCTAAACCCTTCCAGCCAGTCTCCTCCTAGTTATATAACTTCTGTATCCTGACAAAAGTTCTGTGTGTCTTCAGTCAGTTGTTTACTGAAGTACTTGATTGCAGGCCTCTTTGCCTCAGTCATCTCAGCTTTCCAGTCACTTGTGAAGCTGAGAGCTGAGCTCAGCTTTTCTGACAGGATACTATGTCAGGAGTAAGGAGGTACTTCTGAGCGGGCTCTCTGTTCTGTATCCTGAAGAGTTCTGCATTATTCAAGTAATTCCAACATTGACGCGTATTCATCAAGTTGGCCTTTTTCAGCAACACGTCAGGCATATTACATACGCAAATAACTACCACCCCCAATAAACAGTGAAGCTGCAGAACGGAGACAATATACACTTGCACTATTGATGTTTGTGTTGATATCATTTGTACAATAAAACCAATGGATTTGTTTCATAACCACCAACTTTCTAGCAAATCAAACCTCTGTCAACTTTCCAATCCCTTCAAGTAGCTGATCTAAGTGGTTAACCCAAGTCTCCAATACATGAAAAAAAAGGAAACCTTTTACAGGCATCAACAGGCTTAATATCTTCCAGTCAGTTGTGCCAACACATTGCAGCTGGCTGGCTGTCTCGCTCTCCGCTTCTCCCTCTCAGAGTCTGACATCATGTTTGAGAGCGTGCTCAAAGACAGTTCCTGTGTGTCCTGTGTTGAGGGGTGAGCCGGGGGTGTCTAAACATGGAAACAGCTGGTGAGAAAGCGACCTTGAGAGTGACCGCGTGCGTGTGCGTCCGTGTGCGGCCGGGGGAGCGTGCGACCTGGTTACCGTTGCCGTCAGATGGACGGACGTCGACAGCGGAAGAGGAGGGAGGGAGGGAGGGGGAGGACAACAGTGATGGGAAAGGAAGAGAGGGATGAGGTGGAGAGAGGTATCAGGTGGTGATGAGACGTGTGGAGAGAGGGAGGAATAAAGAGGAGGGGGTGGAGGAGGAGAGGAGGAGGAGGAGGAGGAGGAGAGGAGGAGGAGAGGAGGAGGAGAGGAGGAGGAGGAGTGCTTGGTGGTTGTGGTCTCACCAGTAGGAAGGTCCTGATGTGTGGGATCTTGTTGAGCTCCATCAGCAGGCGGAGGGCTTTCTCGTGGTTACTGCAGTACTCTCCATACACGGAGAAACGACCCCTCTGAGACACACAGAGAGAGGTGGGGGGAGAGAGAGAGGTGGGGGGGGGAGAGAGAGAGAGAGAGAGAGAGAGAGAGAGAGAGAGAGAGAGAGAGAGAGAGAGAGAGATGGGGGAAGAGAGAGAGGTCAAACAACCATAACACACACACACACTTTTAATGTCACACTGGACTTGTCGGCATCCCTGATATGGTGTGTTTACAAAACAGATTTTCCTCCTGAAGGATGTCCTTGTGTGAGTAAATGCTGTAGTGTGCTGGTAGTAATGTCCAGTTATACTCAGTGCTACAGTTGTACGCTGTAGTGTTATTTACATTTACATTTAGTCATTTAGCAGACGCTCTTATCCAGAGCGACTTACAGTAAGTACAGGGACATTCCCCCCGAGGCAAGTAGGGTGAAGTGCCTTGCCCAAGGACACAACGTCAACGTCACAACGTCATCTGGCACGGCCGGGAATTGAACTGGCAACCTTCTGATTACTAACCCGCTTCCCTAACCGCTCAGCCACCTGACTCCCCTGTTATCAGACCGCTCCTGTTTTGACTCGGCACCAACCAAAGCTATGCACCACACACGGCTTTTTCATCCTCACTTGTCATTTGATATGTAGAGATAAATAAAAGGTTCAAATGCATCATTCATGCACTGTGAAGAACACTGCGTCCAGCACAGAGTCTACCTGGCTTGTACATGCCCCAAGCCCTAGACAAGCCCGTAGCATGGGGGCTACTGAGCACTCACTGGGATGTGAAACCAGCACCGCTTGGCCCTTCGTTCGTTGGGTAATCAAAACGTTTGCTTGTTACTTGAAGCAAGCAGGAAGTGAAATCCAACCTGATCCGAGTACGGATATCTCTGCAACCTTGGGAGAAACGTTAGCCTGGCTGGAAGGCTGGCTGGAAGGCTGGCCGATGGGGTCCAGTTAGCATGGTCCACAGGGCTAATCAATAAAAAGACACCCAAGCTACTGGCTGGCTACAACTGTTGTCTTTGGGACTATTCTGGGCACCGTGGCCTGAGCTGCTCCAACACTGGGAGGAAGCTCCTGCACAGGTCTGTCTGTAACCTGGTACCAAAGAAATATTACATTTACATTTACTCATTTAGCAGACGCTCTTATCCAGAGCGACTTACAGTAAGTACAGGGACATTCTCCCCGAGGCAAGTAGGGTGAAGTGCCTTGCCCAAGGACACAACGTCATTCCGCCTGGCGTGGAATCGAACCGGCAACCTTCAGATTACTAGCCCGATTCCCTAACCGCTCAGCCACCTGACTCCCTGTATGCCACAATAGTGCTCAGTTTCCAACAGCCCTAACTCAGAACTGAGTCTAGACCTCCTGAATTAGCTCTCCTGCTTTCCTTCTGCTTTCTAAAACTACCAGACTCTTACCAACAGAACAAAAGTGTCTCCAGCGTGTGTGTGTGTGTGTGACAGAATGAGGATGAGTGTGTAATATTCTCATGGCAACGCGGCAGGGAGCCAACAAATCTACAGTTGGTAGCCTTTCAGCAACATTACAATCTGCGTCTCCAGGTTCCCATGACGAGGGAGCTGAAAGTGTGTTACCCTATTTTGCGGCTGTGGACACATTGTCAAGCACCACTCTCTCAACCACACGCACACACACACACCCACACATAAACACCCCCCCCCCCCCACACACACACACACACATAAACACCCCCCCCCCACACACACACACACACACACTAGGAGCTGAGCCTGGCAGGGGAACAGAGTCCAGTGCGTGAATAAGAGGAACAGCTGGGCCAGCATATGGTGTACAAATCCTGTTCAATTGACTCGCACACAAACAGTCAATGCTGTGGAGGACGTCGACGAGGTCAAGAATTGTTCTGTTTGTCTGTGTGTGTGTTTGTGTGTGTTTGTGTTTGTGTGTGTGTGGTTCATTAAGAAAACATTGTAAGCTAATTAATCAGATAATGACTTCATTCAGTCAGAAAGTATCACACATTTACAGCCTTCCACTTGAGCAGTCAGATCTTCCAGGACCTTAGTGTGACCTGCGGGGTCACCTGCAGAGCTAGCCTGGTCTCAACGACTCTCCTTGTGCTCTGAATTGCTTAAAGATGTTTGTTTCTTTGAGAAGCAAATCTGTTTCCACCATTGGAATCTTTGGGAGGGTGGGGATTCACAGAGCAATATCAAACACAGGCGAATAAGTGAGTCGATGAAAAAAGAGTCTATTTGTCAAGTGCATAATGAGATGACTGTTGGCTCCTGCAGGATCCATGGTCATGGCTGTGTCTTTGTGTGGTGTGTGTGTGTGTGTGTGTGTGTGTGTGTGTATGTGTGTGTGTATGTGTGTGTGTGTGTGTGTGTGTGTGTGTGTGTGTGTGTGGGGTGTAGTGTGTTAGTCTAGAAACAGGGCAAATATTGATGTCTGTGATGCCCAAACATTCTCAAATTATTTCGTGCGTTCTAATTCTCCTCTGCACGCAAGCTAGGTTCAAATGGGCTGAGTGTTCCTGATCTGCACAGATCCCATTCGGAGCCACTCTGCCTCCACGCCTTAGGTCAACACTCGGGGATATTTGAGGTTCTGGCTGCATTAAGCTGCGTTCCGATCGGAACACTTCCCCTCCCCCTCCCCCTCCCCCTCCCGCTTGTGATGAATATGAGCTTTATCAGGCAACGCGAGGTCTGAGGACACGTCACATCGCTGTTCACGGCCCTCCGTTTGTCCTCGGCTTAGGAACACAAATCTGAACCCCTGTTAAGAGGGGAGTGTTTGGGTGGGGAAATCGTACGCAAGACGGAACGGATCTCCAAATGGAATGCAGCCACTGGACTTGCACTGAGGTCTGGAAGGAACATGGAAAGATGGAGAAAACGCTGGGAGCAGATCACTCCTCTTTCCTACTCGAGAGTGATCGACCTGGACTCCTCTGCTGAACAATGCAGGGAAGTTAATCAAATCTCAGTCGGGGTGTCCCCTGTCGTAGGGTCAAGGGTCGGGGACGGAGGGCACCAGACGAGGGCAGTAGATTGGGCTAGAGGTGTCAGTGTTGAAGGACAGAGGGGTCACTCACTACAGAGAGGAGTGTAATGGATCTGAAGATAACAAAGCCAGTGGTTGTGTAGGTCCAGCCCTCTTAACGACAGGAGAAACACACACACACACGCAAACATACATAAACATGTGAAGGCACAGGCACAGAAACACAGGGACATTCTATTCCCACACACACACACACACACACACACACACACTTGCACAGTGCCAGACAGAATAAGGCACTGTAACATAAGATTTAGAGATGCACTCCAACCGCCCACCACGGCAGCAAAGGCTAACCTCTCCAGCCCTCAGAGAAATGGAAAAAGCATGTTGATGTACTTAAATCAATCGAGTTGTCTGACCTCTCGGTCTGCAGCAGACTCTGTGTGTAGTACCTGGATAGGCTCTCGTTATCTCGGCTGCCTGACAGGCTGGTTTACCAGCAACATGAATCCCTCTCCTCATAGAAAGTGCTTGTGTATGACTTCAGGACAGAGAGCTGTCAACTACTATTGGTTATACTATAAGAGCTAACAGTTTTTTTTACATAATTCTGTCAGCTGATGCTTCTAAGCGACAGAGGGCGAAAGAGAAAGAGAGAGAGAGAGAGAGAGAGAGAGAGAGAGAGAGAGAGAGAGAGAGGGAGAGGGAGAGAGCTCAACTAGTGGGACCATTGTTCCATTGATGAGTGACACACCATCTCTTCCACCCGGGCACAGGCTTGTCTTTGTTGTCCCTAAGGGCCAAATGAGTTCAATCAGGGGGGAGTGGGGAGTGGGGAGGAAGCTCTGGAGAGACGGGGGGGAGAGAGGAAGGGGATGGATGGAAGGGGCGGGGCGGGCGGGTGGAGAGACGAGAGGGAAAGCAATGTGCCGAGGGGGATGCCAGTGACAGAGCCTTGCACGGGTTTGTGGGGAAAGAGGGATAGAGGGGGTCTTTCTAGCGGACAGGATGCAGGCTTGTTTGGGGGGATGGAGGGGAGAGGTGTGTGTGTAACTCACAAACTGCAGGAACACGTGTCCTAGGGCGTGCTGAGGTTGGGGCTCGGGCTGAAGGCTTCCCTCCATGGCTGACAGGACCTCTTTGTGAACGTCCAGGATGGCCTCGATGTTGGAGAACAAGATCTGGAGCATCGAAAACATACAAAACTCAATATGGGTTTTCCCTCCAGGAATAGAAACACCCCAAGAAATGGAAACATATCATGAATATTGTATCATGACATATATAATATCGTATCGTATTCAATCATATCATATCGTCTCGTCATGACTAGGTATCGGCTGAAGATTTGAGCACATCTAACCAGGTTCACGCACATGAGCAGTGACGTCGTGGGAAAGATATAAACGTAGTAATGGTAGGGCCGTACCTTGACATGTTCTGGGGCCAGACACTGCTGTTCATCTGCAGTCTGCCTGATTCTGTGTAAGAAGGCCTGGAAGACAGAGAAGGAGATTGGTTAGCCTGTGTCCACATTACACACATTTTCATTGCTGTGTGTTCTGACCACACACCTGTAAACCCCCCCCACACACACACACATACATTAACAGCTAATACTCTTAACAGTATGTTATCTCAACTATGCCTTGAAAGGCAACGTCATAACATTAAAAAAGTTTCATTGTACATTTACATTTAGTCATTTAGCAGACACTCTTATCCAGAGAGACTTACAGTAAGTACAGGGACATTCCCCCCGAGGCAAGTAGGGTGAAGTGCCTTGCCCAAGGACAGAACGTCATTTTGCACGGCCGGGAATCGAACTGGCAACCTTCAGATTACTAGTCCGATTCCCTAACCGCTCAGCCACCTGACTCCGACTACTGTAATGACAGTGTGAAGGTGTACTCTTTGTCCCAGATCCTGCATATTCATAAGCCAGACACCTCTATAAATACCAGTCTTATTGTGCCGCAGTTTCACACTCCGTGTCTTCAGGGAGACAGTAAAAAGACCATGTCAGGTGGATCTGCAGCACGCTACCTTTGCAACGTTGTGTTTGTGAACCACAGCCCCTCCTGAGACAGCTGACCTGCCACTCAAACCCTGACTGGAGAACGATAAGGCGGGGGAGGCAGGAGGAGCGCATCCCCTTGTCTCTCCATCTCTCTTTCATGTTTTATCTTCTCCTCAGAGTCAGTCGGTCTCTTTCTGTCTGTCTCTTTGCGTCTGCGACGTTCCCCATCCAGACAGGAACAAAGGCCAGAGAGAGAGAGAGAGAGAGAGAGAGGGGGAGAGAGGGAAGCTGTCCCCAAACCCTTTCGCAGTGTCTCCTCCAAGCCTGTTTCTGTCTGGCTACATCCTCTCTTTGTCTGCATCTGCCTCTGTTTGTCTCTCCGATCGGAGCTCGTACACACAGGAAACCCATCAAAAAAGGTGCGTGATGCTACACGATTCTGAGATCTTAGCTATACCCTGAGAGGTAAGGAGAGAGTGCATGAAGGTGGGCATCGAAGAGCCCCTGGCAGCAGGCCGCGCCGACTCCTCTCACCCCGCCGTCTCAGGGCTTGCAGTCAGGGCAGCTCCACAGCCTCCAAACCACAGGGATGGAGGAAGCCACACATCACACACACAAAGAGATGAAGCCACACACATACAGAGAGACACACACACACACATCACACACACCAAGTGATAAACCCCCCACACACACACACACACCACACAAAAGACACACACACACACACAGACAGACCACACACACAACAGGAGATAAAGCCACACACCTCATCCTCCTCCCTTTAATGAAAGACTACCCCTTGCAATCACACATCAGTTCTAAACATAGACAACACTCCGGAGAGTTCCACGTCAGTCAGTCAGTCAGTGCTTCTCCATTGAGACATAACACTTTGGGATCTCTCTGTCTGCCTTTTACAGCCAGCGTTAACACTTGTCATATAAAAATAGCACACAACAGTCAGCGTGCTGGGACTCGGCTAATTAAAGTGTACGCTTATTAGTGGGGAAGTATAGTAGCAGCTTTTGGCTGATTCGAGGGCTGGTTACGGTGCTTGAGGCACTAATTCAATCTCCCATATGGCGACTTGTACCATGTCCATGTTGAAGGAGCCACTCGTGTAGAAGACTGGCCCTTGGCAGCTATGATGAGGAGCACCAGGGGGTGCAGAAGGGGGAAGAAGGGCTTCCTCTCTCTCTCTGCTGGGGTGTACCAGCAAGGTTGAGGACGGGGAGGGTTGGAGGAGGGAAGATGGGTCGATAAAGCAGGAACGAGGGTTAGGAATGGAGGAGAATGATGATTAATGGGTGGGTTGACGGATGGATGGATGGATGGAAATGAAGGAGTCCACCATCACAGTGTCCATGTGACCCAGTATGACTGTTGAGCTCCGAGCCTCACTCCACAGCTGAAATGTGCCACACAGATGTGTTTGAAGGGGCTGGTTGAGAGAGAGAGAGAGAGAAAGAGAAAGAGAAAGAGAAAGAGAAAGAGAGAGAGAGAGAGAGAGAGAGAGAGAGAGAGAGAGAGAGAGAGAGAGAGAGAGAGAGAGAGAGAGAGAGAGAGAGAGAGAGAAAGCAACAAAGAGGTTCTTTCAGTCCATGTCACGCCCCAACACAGCGCTTTAACACCCTGACTGTGTTGGCTAGCCCCAGTGTTCCATCGCAAAACGGACAAGTTTATTTTGAAAAGAAGGAAGCTTTGTCTATCTCCAATCAAGACAAGCCACCAGCTTCAGAAGAGCCAGGATGAGGAAGGCAATCAGATAGCCCTCACCCGGTCAGCAGGCAGGGAAAACTATCTGTGGGGAAAAGGACAGCACGTACATCCACACAGACACACACAGACACGTGGGCTGAATATTGAGTAGCTGTCATCTGATCCACAGGTCTCTGAGAAGACATGCAGACGTGACGCGGACGTGTCCGGAGCAGGCCTGACAAACAGAAAGCCCCTTCTATCGGACATGCCGGCGTCCACTGGCAGCTTGCAGAGGATGCACAGCCTGTTTGTTTTCATATCCATGTCTCCGCTGACCTTTCTCTGGCCCTCTGACGTCAATACCACGTCACACGACATCGCTGCCCTCGCCCCGCGGTATACAAACCAAATGTGAATAGGTAAGGCGGAAACACTGTCATGGTAACCTTGGTTACCCGATGATCATCATCACTAGTTGTTGTCGTCGTCATTGGCGGAGAGCACCAGAGCACCAGCAACAGGCTGGACGAATTCTCTGCTCTATGCTGTAAGCTGCTTTGGCAAAAGCATCTGTTAAAAGAATAAACAATTGCATAACATTTGCTTTAAAAAAACAACAACATAATAATAAAGTACAAATGCAGTTACCCCAGAAAATAATAGTGTCGATAGATAGTAAAGGCCTATGGACTGGGCATTCTCGAAAATTCTATCCGAGTCCTTCATTTTACTCTCAGATTATCTAAAAATAGCACGAAAACTCAATTTAGCCCTCACTCTGTAATGTGGTAATAATGGAGAAGTCAGATGGGAATCTGACCAGGGACACAGACTCAGATTGTGAATCCCTGAGAATCACAACCATGATTCATCTCCTGCCGTATGGTGCTGGGACACAGCTGGCTGGCAGCTTCCAGGAGGAGAAGGCAACAATATTCCACTCCGGGGTCCTGTGCCCAGAGGCGCTGCAGCCTGTTAGGGGGCAACTGCTCATCCTGCACTCACAATTGAGACCAGGGTTAAACAGACGACCATGTAATGCTCCCCTGATATCATGTCACAACACCAAACGGTACCGGCGGACCATGATACAGCCGGCATAGAATCGACCGTGTTCCGTGACTAGCCTACATGTCTGCAGCAACCATCGATCCCTGATGGAGAAACTAAACTGTTATGATTTTGACTGTAACTGTGCTACTGTGAGCTTCTGACAGGAGATCTGGCTACTTGTGCCAGTGGATGACCCTTGGTTTGCAGCATGGGATATGACTACACAAATACCAGATTGATTCATTGAAGCTCTTTAAAGATTTAAGTGTTAATTACCGATGGCATACATCGGCTAACTGCCAACACACTTCTTGTCTGAAGACCACACGCGCACAAACACAACAGACGCAAGCGCTCAACATACTTTTGCTAAAAAAAACAATAGGACACAAACGACATCCTCAGCATATAAAACATAAACAAAATCACATCACCCATTCATCCATGTATCAAAGCCCCCTCCCCCCCACCCCGTTCTCCTTGTCATGGTTCTAATTGTTGAGCCCCCCACCCACCCTCTCTGCTGGGGGGGCACAGAGGGTTGCCTTGGAGATGTGCTTTTATTGCTCTGGTCTGAATCCCCCCTCCCTTCCTCCCCCCTCCCTTCCTCCCCCCTCCCTTCCTCCCCCCTCCCTTCCTCCCCCACCACCCCGTTGTTCTCACTCTCCCTCTCTCTCACACAAACACACGCACACACACACACACACATTCCCCATATGAGCCCACCCGCTTTATCTCATTACGCCGTCTGACTTTAAGGTCTGTGTAACAGGAAACTATTAAATCCCAGCCGCAATAAGCAGGTATTAGCAAAATGTCGCCGTATATTAAACTCGGAACGCTAATTTCCTTGCGAGTGAAAGAGGTAGGAGAAGTAAGAACACCATGATGATGAAATTCATGCAGGATTTGGGATTCATTATTAACAATAAGATATGAAGGGTAATAT
Source organism: Osmerus eperlanus (assembly GCF_963692335.1). Classification (NCBI taxonomy): domain Eukaryota; kingdom Metazoa; phylum Chordata; class Actinopteri; order Osmeriformes; family Osmeridae; genus Osmerus; species Osmerus eperlanus. The sequence continues at coordinate 20,328,405 of NC_085021.1, read as the reverse complement.
CGATGATCTCTTCACAAAGATCATATACGGTAGATAGGCGAGAATGTCGAGATTGGTGTTTCGAGCATGTGATTCCTTGACAGTGAATGGGGTTTCAGAGAACACTTCGCTGCCCTTTACAAACAGTTTGGTGCCTCTCCGTACAAGCTAATTTATGACACATCCAGGACAACTGGTGAGTCATCTTTGAGAAAGACCAACCTTTTTAACCCCCTGGGTTGAGCTTTCTCACATAAGCTATTTTGCGGTTAAGTTATCATTAGCATTTATTTTACAAACATGACACCTCCGCCCCCACAATCAACAAACACCACTACAAGCCAATTAGTTTACACGCAAGCTGTCAAAAGCCAAACAAACTTCCATGCAGAGGGGAGTGGCATTGAAGGCTGAACTCCCCCTTTTCAGATAACATCACAAAAGCAATCAGTCCTTATTGAATGGTCTGCAAGTGCCTTGAAAGGTAACAATCGGCGGAGTATTTTCTGCTGCTTATATAGACCGTCTGCTACAAAGAGGTTGCAGCGCAATCTACTTTGTTGGTGTGCTTATGGCATGCAAACAGGAAGTGAAAACAGTGCAATCAGGTTGAACAAAAGCCACAAACCCTGTTTTTCCGAACTGCAATCTTTTCAAAGTCTTCTTTAATAAACAATGTTTGCATGGTGGTGTAAAGTTTTCTCTCCATTAAACACCAGCGGAAAAGTCTCTGGACAGGAAGTGAGGCTTTGTGCAGAGGAAGTGTGCAACGTCGAATTTTTTTAATCTAGGCCAAAGCATGAGTAGAACCTGTTTTGTAAATAGAAACGCAAGCTGCAGAACAGCCCATGATGGCTTTCTTGTTTTTAGAATAACTCTACAAAACAGCAGTGCTGTTTTACTAAGCAACACATCTTGCCTACAGTGACAGCCATGTTGCTCATTCCCCACACATGCCACGATGAAGGAAAATAGTTTATTATAAATAATGGTAATGGACCTCTGATATCAGCTCTTATCTCACAGAAGATTGTGACCAATCTGGCTTGTGTGCAATGAAGCCAATGCCACTTCACCACGACAGACAGACATGCAGACAGACAGACACGCAGACAGACAGCCACGCAGACAGACAGGCAGACACGCACACAGACAGACGGACTCGACACAGACAGGCAGACAGACACACACTCACAGACAGACACGCACACAGACAGACGGACACGCACACAGACAGGCAGACAGACACTCACAGACAGACGCACACAGACAGACAGACAGACAGACAGACAGACACTCACAGACATACACTCACAGACAGACACTCACAGACAGACGGACACGAACAGACAGACAGACACTCACAGACAGACACGCACACAGACAGACACTCACAGACAGACAGACACTCACAGACAGACAGACACTCACTCACAGACAGACACTCACAGACAGAGACAGGCAGGCACTCTTTGCCCCAAGCTGGCGACCCGCTACGCCAGAAACCAGGGTGTGGTCCGGTGTGACCCGCGGCCGGGTGGCGTCTGTGGCGAGCCCAGCGAAGCGAGGATGGCCCCGACAGAGAGGTGCGAGACCACAGACGGGCCATATGCCCGCTGCTCGCTCAACTGGAGATGAGCAGGGGACCTGCTGCCTCCGTGTCTGTCCAGGGTGTGTATGGTGAAGCCTTCCAGATCACCGTGACGATGTCTGTCTGGCCGGGAGAGAACCTTCGGAGATGGATGTGATTGTGTTAAGCTCTTAGACTGATCTTAATAACGTTAGGTCTGAAACAAGCGAATTTGCATATAGCTTTATCACCCCCTGTTTGAGTGTGATTACATCAGGTGTGGCTGGGAAGCTGCATTCATTTAGATCTTACAGTGGATTTTCACAGGTTGTGTCTCAGTGACACAGACAGCTTCACTGTATTACGTGAAATCGTGTAAAAAAAAAAAAAAAAAAATCCACTTCTTCGGTATGTCTACATTGACAAAGTTTGTCACAAGTCAGTCAAACTGGAGAAGTCAAGAATTTCACCATGTCACAACTCTGGAGTAGGACAAGGCCAGTTGCGACAGCGGACGCTGGTGGGGAGGAGGGGGGGTTTCGAATCAGATGCCACCTCGAGGTTAGCAGTAGCAGACTGCCGTCACATGGTCTTGTGGCGAGGGGGGGCACCAGTCCCTCACAGTGGATTTACGGAGAAGGAAAGAATCCCTTTAATGGAGTCACAGCACTTTGTTTACGCTCCACAAGGATCAGCCAGACTCACTTAGAAAGATTCATCACAGTGTTATTGGGATAGTGAGGGCTACGGTCAAATCTGAAGATGTTTAATCATATCACTCAGACTGAGCATTTCTACTGCCGACCCTAGAACCGTGAAAGGACGATAAGTGTGTAATTCTCTGAACAAGCTGTTAACACACCCTTCCGGCGTCCGCTTGCATAATCTGCATGCAAGACACTCAAGATTGTGACGAATGCAATTGGGAGATCGATCGCTAAACGCCTAAAAGTGTGCTAATCACGCACAATCAAATCATATGACTTCAAAAACACCTAGGGTCTTCAATGCCACTGCTGCTGGGGAATCATTAAGACAGAGCTACACCACTGTGTTGCCAAGGTGGCTGTATTTCTGTCTGCAGAGAGGACAGAGGTGGAGAAAAAGGAAAGAATAGAAAGTCTAAAGCAGCAGTGGGGGGGGGGGGGGGTGGAAGTGTGAGCATTTAAATACATTTCAAAGCCTTTTCTCTGCACACAGCCTCACGTGACTGCTGACTGCCAGTTGTTCTGGAGCTGAGAGGAAGGAGGGAGGAGGAGAGGAGCGAGGAGGGAGGAGGGGTGAGGAGAGGAGGGAGGAGGGGTGAGGAGAGGAGGGAGGAGAAGAGGAGGAGAGGAGGGGTGAGGAGGGAGGAGGAGAGAATGGAGGAGGAGGGGATGGAGGAGAGAAGAGGAGAGGAGGGAGGAGGGGTGAGGAGAGGAGGGAGGAGGGGTGAGGAGGGAGGAGGAGAGGAGGAGGGAATGGAGGAGGAGGGGGTGGAGGAGAGGAGAGGAGGGAGGAGGAGAGGTGAAACAGGGATGGAGGAGAGACGGGATATCCATTAGAAGGAGAAAGAAAGGCCTGCTTGGCTGTTACTAATCAGGTGGAACAGATAGTATTGGGGGCAAAGGAGGAATTGAAGAGAGGGAGCAATGTAAAATGGTTAGCGGGTAGACTTCTGCAGTTGCAATTAAAGCTAAGCTAAATGTCACACTGCATGGCTTCTCTGCAGCCACCCAGGTAAACACTGGCTTGAGTGACAGATGCAGTCAGGAGAGAGCTTGTGTTCAGCTAGAGCCAAACTCAGGTAAATCAATAGCGAAACAAATTGAATCAAATCAAGCTTTGGTTTCCTGACTTTAGATATTATCTGAACAAACCAAGGGTAAAATGAAACAAGAATGTTTGTCATGTTTTATTAAGCAAGTATGCGGATATCTGGCTTTTCTTCCTGCAACTTCAACCAAGTGTTCCAGTAATTAGGGTGTAACAAGCACTGATGACAGGTCAAAGGTCAGTTGAGGGGAAATCATTTTCACCCCATGCAGAAGAAACCCCTCATTGTCTATTGTAAGCTAAAAATGACACGGTATGGAACATTTGAAATATAAATGTAGACTATTTGTACACAATTCATATTAAAGTCTGAATATTAAGAACATGTCTTTTGAAATCATCATTGACAGGCAAAGCAACCTAGAAAGGCTCAACTGTGGTTGACAACACCTTTATTTTTTAAGTTTCCTACCCCTCCCCCTCATCAGTGTTGACCCCCCCCCCAGTCTAAAACGTTGGGAGGAGGGGGGAGGGAGGAGGGGGGAGAACTGGAAGTGTTTTAGGCCTGTTCAACTTTTCTTTTCTGTGGATCAAGTGCCAATGCAAGCTGTTATATCCGTTCATTCATGTATTTTCTCCATTTGTAATGTATATTGTTGACCGGAGAGGGAAGCGTTCTGAGATGTGGCCCTGCCCAGATGAAGTACATCCTTCCTTCAGACGGACAAAAGACAGGCTGCATGTGTTTAACACATAGAAGAAACATCCACATAAGGGAAAATGCATGTGGAAATACACAACAATGGCCACAGACTGCAGGCATTTAAAAATGGCTGTTCTGCATCCTTGTTGCTAAAACTGGTATCCTAGTATGTTGTATTTTAGGTCAGTAGACAAATATACAACTTTTCCCCAATCTCCTATACTTTTCAAGTTTTCTACTTTGTTGCTCTTCCCATCCAGCGAGCCTCAATTTCAATTGGGAAGAAAGTCTCCCACGGTAGTCCTGTAGGTCTTATATAACCAGGCAGGGGAGTGTGTGTGTGTGTGTGTGCGAGAGTGAGAAAGAGTATAGACTGGTACAAAGCTGAAGTGTTTTCCTGTTTGCTCTCCGCAGCATCAGCATTCATCAGGTCCAGGCACCAGAGCCTCCCTCAGGGTACGCTTGTGGACCAGTAACCCCACTATGGACTACACTTGTCAGGTTTGCCACCGAACCCAGCGAGCCTCCTTTTCAATCCACCTCAGTTCCCACACCAGGACCGAACTCACCCCCGCCTCGAGTGAATCGCAGATTCAGGAAGCATCGACTAACTAAGTTCTCAATCCCCCCCCCCCCCACCTCTCTGGAAAAAAACCCCCAACGACAACAAGCTAAAAACAGTGTCCACTGAAGGGTCTTTCTTGTTTTGCAGAGAGTTTTTTTTTCTTCCTATCCTCAGAGGAGGATAGGACAGTTCTGGAAAAGGGGCCAAGGCCATTTTGGGGTCGACGTGGCATGAAATTGAATAAATAAATGAAGAAATCCCGTCTTTGTGGTCGGGTTGCAGTGGAGGGAGAGAAAGGCCCCCAGTCTTGCCACAATGAAGGGGACCCCAGCACTCCCCTTTCTCTCTGAACACGTCATTAACTCCCTCCTCCCCTCCATTTCCCTCAAAAATCTCCCCCCTCCACCCTCCCCTGTCTCCCCTCTCTCTTCCAATAGCAACCCTTTTTGGCTGTGCTCATCACCAACACAAAGTGCTCTTTGAGTGTCGTCCATTTTTTCTCTAGTTCTCTCACTTCCGCTTAGTGGGGCTTTAAAGTTTCGGACTCTCAGAAGAGTTATCACGGAAGGAAACATGGGAAGGGAGGGGGGGCTTGGTTCTTCTTCAGACAAATGGAAAGACAGACAGGAAGCTGGACTGGACTTCCTGTCAAAGAAATGACAGCTTTCCCCTGCTAGCCTGTCAACCAGCATGGTCCTGCTAAACAACCTGACATTAACATAGTCAAAATCCTACATCATGAAAGCACGGCTGACAGACCGGATCAGACCATGTATTTATTTTGTTCAGTTATTTACTGACATTATCTTGGAGTGTCTTGACTAGTGCTTCAAGGGCCAGCGCAACATAACAACCATCAACAAGATCCAAACCCATGTCTTCTATCGTGACAGTCTCGCTGTAATCTATCCAATGTTAGGGCCAAGTCTGTACCACATGGTGAGTGAGAAGGCTGAACATTTCAACTTCCTCCTGTTTCCCAGTAATCACGGAGTACAGCCCTGTCCTCAGGAGCAGGCCTGTTTTTATAGGCAGACGTGGGAATGAAGCATGTCAGATTGGAGAGGAAGGGTCTTTTCACCGTCTCATTTGGGTAAGAGCTCCCGCCTTTACAGTGGCTAAACGCGTAATGAATCGGTTATAAATATCCTTTTATGACCTCTTTGCTCTTTCAAGATGCCTGCAGTCCCTGGCTGCCACATAATTATGGACCCTCACCCGGCACACGCCCGGACGACACGTACGTCGACACGACACACACACACGTCCACAACCAGCCGGCGTAAACAACAATTACAGCCCTCAGAAGACTTCTCTCTTGCTCTCACAAACGTGCGTCTGGTGTTCCTCAGCGAGGCCTGCTCGAGGTGGATGGCGTGGCCTGGGTGGTGTCATGTTGAGGCGACATGTGGCGCTCTGGAGATAGCATCTCTGGACAGGCTGGAGAGGCCATCTGGAGGTCTGGACGAGGGCGCGTGTTGACAGGGACCACGGGAGAGGCTAGTGAGCCGTCGTACGTCAGAGCTCCTAGTATGGGCGCTGGTCTGAGCGTGGGTGAACCCATGCGGGTTATCTGGGCATCACCACTTACGCAAGACTTTGTCACTGTTGTTAGGGTGATAACCCATTGTGAGTGTGTGCGTGTGTGTGTGTGTGTACACGTTTACATGCACGTATGAGAGTGTGTGTGTGTGTCATCTCTCGCCAGAGAGAGCCTCTCTTGGCCTTCACTCAGGCAGACATCAGCAGTGTCATTGAGGCCCGCTGAGAAGATGGATGTGAGGAACTGAATTAGCTCCCTGCTACGTTGTTTCAGTCATTAGACAAGCCAGCCGAGATCAAAGGGAACACCCACTGGTGCTGAATCACACATGAGAACATGGCCGGGCAGATGCACACACACCCATGTCCTAGGATTCAGCTTAATCACACTTCACTGGAAAACCATTTTTGCAAGCTAGACCTGTAGTTAGACCTCATTTCAGATGACGCTTCTCGAAATGACGTAAACTCAAGTACTGTATTGTGTGTCATTGCTGGTGCAGAATATCATCAGAAGAGGGCACAACCTCCACTTCAAATGGCCTTTTACGTGTTTGGAACCTTTGTGGATGAATTGTGGATCCCTAACACGTTCTATTGGTGTTCTTAAGTGATCCGCGTGCGTCTAAACCGCTGCAAACACAGACACACACTCAATCCATCACTTCTATCACAACAAACCCTCTGACCATTAGTCTTCCTGTGGGCTTAAGACAGCAGGACCATTATCCAACATTCATCAAACCTTCTCACAACTGTAGAAGGTGTCGGACTGGAGGCTTGTCGGGGTAGTTTGCGGTCAATGTTTCTCAACAAGCATGAATGACCTTTAACCTCCAGGATCCCACACATCTGCCTGTGTTTGCCGATCTCTAACGAAACCTTGCGGGATCCCATCTTCTGTCTGCAAGTTCCAAGCCCACTGGGATGAAATTCTGAACTTTTACAACCCTCCATCCTACCTATTCATTCTGGAAGAGAATAAAAAGCCTGCTGTTCAATTACTGGCTCATTGTCCGGCTCTGGGAAACTTGTCCTGGTTCAGTTCGGGTCACAGTCTTCAAGGGGACAGTGGTGGTCTCGCGTTGCAGCCATTTACAAGGGAAGACAAGTCACTAATTGTATCATATATCAGCCTATTGAAAACACTTCACATAGCCATTCACATCCATTGTCCTTGTGTCATCTTTTGGCATTCACTTGGGTCATAAAAATGTCTTCCTAAAATCCCAACTAACACATCTGGACAGCCTCTTTTGTCCACATTCTTCGCTGAGTTAGAACGGACGTGAAGCTCACTGCCACTATTGCCTACGTGAAGGAGGGAAGAGGGAGATGGAAGAGGAGCTCGTGAGAAGAAAGAGGAAGAATGGCTGCTGATTTCAGAGAATGGAAACTGTATTCACTAAAACTCATGGATCAGAATCACACTATCTGCTCTTGGAAGTACATCCCACCATACAAACCTTCAGGACATTCTCCTAAATAGACAACGTCTTTGGTGAAAGATTCACAGTGTGCAAATTAACGCCACAAGGTGGGAACCACAGAGACAAAAGTACTAGCAGGCTCAAGTAATCAAATGAGAGTTTGGTAACGACTGTCTGTAAGCCTCTAAACCTCACTCCAGAATGCCATTCAATGCTAACCACGTAACGCTTCAGTAGTGCTTCTCTCCTATGCTAATTTACTCCTGTCGGCGCACGCACAGGAAACTGAAGCGTTCGAACACACACCCAGGAGGAGTTCGCGTTTTGACATTATATATGCCTCTGTGTTGCTGAAGGTTTAGACATGTTAACTAGATTCAAAAAATTCCTACTGCAATCTTGCGCCCTGGAGAAATAGCTTATAAATGCACATGACTGGGGGGGGGGGTGAAGAAAAAAAGAGATTAAGTTGGGACTGACATTTCCCTCTTTTGTATTCAACCCTGTTCCATAATAGTTAAGCTTGGCACTGTAACCGCGGCGATAACCAAGCTACTGTAGTAGGGGGTGATGTAGGGGCGCATGCATGGTGGCTACTTAAAACATTAGACTTCTCTTGGAGCACATCAAACACATACCTCCTGTTAGCGGGTTATGCTGTGGAAGCAGGGAGAAAGCATGGAGCTGGGCTGGAGCAGGGGCTAGGTTTCTGACAGCAGCGGAGAACGACAAAGAAAGCTGGATGGAGGACTAATGAATGAGTGTTCACAGGGGGTATGGGGTTTAAACGGCCCTTTATCTCTACAGACATACCCATTGTTTGCAGAGGAACACTCTAAACCCTCCTAAATGTGTATCTGGACCGGTGTAATTAAGGAAACAATTGGATGGAATGAGAAAAAATGTTTCGAGAATGAAAGCAACAAACTGTGTCAAGAGATAGGCTTTTACTATCCAAACTGACACACGTAAGGTTTGGTTGAATGGGTCTCATTGTCTTCTGTTTGCTAATCAGGAATTTACGAGGTGTGTGAGGACCTGCCATGTCATGCTTTTTAAGTCTTACATTTACATTTAGTCATTTAGCAGACGCTCTTATCCAGAGCGACTTACAGTAAGTACAGGGACATTCTCCCCGAAGCAAGTACGGTGAAGTGCCTTGCCCAAGGACACAACATCATTTGGTTGGCATAGCCAACCCGATTCCCTAACCACTCAGCCATCTGACTCCCTGACTTCATGTCTTATGAAGCAGCAGTGCATTTAAAGACCCAGTAACAATCAGAAGCTTCACAACAACGCCACAGCAGTCCACCACAGTAACGAACCTAACCCTCTATAAAAGGACACCACGGGGCCAATCTGCCCCTTGGTGTGGGGCTTGTTTGGGTGCATATAGTGTGTGTGTGTGTGTGGGGGAGGGGGGGGCACTAGGACTGGGGTTACAGTGAGTTGAAGCCACCAGCGTAGCAGACAAGAGGGGAGTTATAAACCGAGACTATTTTTACACCAGGCCAGAGAAACCTGATGCTGGTGTTTCCCAGCGAGGACACACGGAGAGGACACGGGGAGAAGGAGAACAAGCAAGAGGCTCAGACAGGAAGTTAAGGGTTGACTTCCTGCGTGGCTTCCTGGGCACCGAACGGTGTGTTTGTGTAAGTGTGTGTGTGTCATCCTGTTTGTTCAGTGACCCTGGTCTGTGGAAACCACAGCTGGGTTTTAGGACTCAGCACCAGCTGGAGAAGCAGAGAAGACTGTGGTCCAAGTCGAAATAGTCACCTTGTTTTTGTGTTTAACTTTTACTCATGGGTGCACACACACATACGCAGGCAAACCCATGAGAGGTAGGTGTGTGTGTGTCTATAGATAATCCCACTGTGTGTGTGTGTGTGTGTGTGTGTGTGTGTGTGTGTGTGTGTGTGTGTGTGTGTGTGTGTGAGTGCGTGGTGTAGGTTTACGGGGGTCAGGATTTCCAGATGTTTCCTATTAAGCCATCTTGTCTGAAGTCATGCCCACTTCCACACACACACACACACACACACAGGTTGTAAACAAATTTTCATCATGCACTTTGTAACATTTGAATAATGGAAATGATCTCAGGGTTGTACAGGTCTGGGCTGAGTGGGAGGGTTTATGACTCCATTGTAAGACTTCAGTTTTGCGTGGTGTAGGACCACTGTCCATATGGTCAACCGCGTTTCAAAAACGTCTGCAGTTTTCAAAGCGGTTGTTATTTCCCATTTCCTATGGTTTGTGGAAATCCCTCTCATCCACATAATAGGATGTGAAGTAACCATGTTCATGACATAGCCTTGGATTTCAGAATATCATGCTGGGGGAAATCCTGTCGTGTGCATAAGTAAATCAAAAGGATGCCCCGGGGGAAAACCCCATTCAATCTGTGCAGAGTAATAATCCACAGGAATGAAAAGTAGAGTCCATGAAACAAACACTTGTAGGTAGCAGCTATCACTTCACTAAGGTAGAAGGCAGATTAACCAACCTAAATGAGGGCAACTCTCACTTCCACAACTCGGGAATGGATTCTTTCAGAGACTAAGAATGACAGTGCCAAGTGAAACGAATCCAGTTATCCCTGCTTCACTCTAACCCCCCTTACCCCCCCAACCTGCCCTCCCCAGCCGATTGGATAAGCTCGTTGGCACTGGTAATTGCCAAGAGATGAGTGAGTGAGGGGTGGTGTGTGTGTGTGTGTGTGTGTGTGTGTGTGTGGGTGGGGGCAGAGATGTGCAAGCTGGATAAACATACCTTTGTGTGTCATCGTGATCATTGGCGTGTGGAGTGTGGTAACAGAAAAATACTGAGGTGATGACACAACGGAAGGTGGAAACAGGAAGACGGTGTGGCAGTGAGGGGTGCTGGGGCTGTGGGGGGGGGGGGGGGGTGACGGTGGTTATTAACCCTTGTGTTATCTTCGGGTCATTCTGACCCATCAGTCATTGTGACCCACCGTCGTATTGCGACAGATTTACCGCATACAAAGACAAAGTGAAGCATTTTCTTTTAACCATTGGGCTGTCTTAGACCCCCCACATTGCAAAGGTTAAAATAAAATTATTTTAATTTATTTTTGTATTGGGTAAAATTGGGTAAACACAACGATGGTTCGTTATGAACCTTTGGGTCATGTGACCCGAAGGCAGCACGAGGGTTAAGAGGTCACTGACGACCAGAGCTCTGTTTGATTCCCCCCCCCCACCTTCACATGGTCGTCTCATCTCCAGGTGTGAATGGAGGACAACAACCAACACACGTTGGCACCTCTGGATCAGGAGAGGGGATCTACGCCACCTGACCCCCCTCCTGCCTCCCACCTGGTGTTCCCTCTGATTGGCTCTGGTGTCTTCTGTCAGGGAGATAGCGACAGCACTAGCCCCCCTGGGCTATCTTTACTGAAACCATCTGGTGGCCTTCTTCATCAGCCCCCCCCCCCCCCCCCCCCCCCCCCCGACATACTTTATCAACACCAAATGAACCGTTGGACGGCAAAGACCCTGCTTCCAAAGAGGAGGGGGCTTAGCACTGCTGGGGGGGTGGGCGGGGTGGGGGGGATTATCCCGGATTGGAGTTAAAACAAAATTTTATGAATGTGTGTGTGACTTTTAACGATTTTAATGCCACTGAGCCATTGATGCCATGGCATCCCATCGCCAGATCAACGGGCTTTGGGTGGCAGGCGCCCACTCTGCCCAGTAGGCTCGCTTAAGCGGACATGAGAGAGAACACACACATACCTGCTATCAGGCAAATCCGTTCCGTGCAAAACGGTTATCGTTCTCAAATGAAGGCTGACACGGCTATGCCACTGATGCTGGACAAGAGCAGCCATTACCCACATCAAGGGAGAGTCAGGTGGCTGAGCGGTGAGGGAGTCAGGCTAGTAATCCGAAGGTTGCCAGTTCGATTCCTGGCCGTGTCAAATGACGTTGTGTCCTTGGGCAAGGCACTTCACCCTACTTGCCTCGGGGGGAATGTCCCTGTACTTACTGTAAGTTGCTCTGGATAAGAGCGTCTGCTAAATGTAAATCTATCAACAGTGAGGCCATGCCTCTCTATATCCAGCATCCGCCATCTCCAACACTGCTGATCCTTCAGCTTTGCCTGGGTCCCCAGAAAGCAGAGTATCCACTAACTAGAACTACAGAAGAACAACATGCAAGAGCTGAGCAGGCACAGTGGTGCACTGCTGTTGAGACGTCCACCCCCCCGCCACGCTCCCTCTTCAGAAGCATGGGTTAAATTAAGAGATACTGCGTGATGTCATGTGAGATAGACAGAGAGTGGAGCCAGAGTTATGAGGGTTCAGAGCTGCTTCTGAGACTCCTCCTGTATCTCTGTGTATTTTCTTTGACAATTCAATACCCACTGGAGTTACGTAGAGGTCATGACTTTAAAGCCCTCTGCTTTAGAAAAGCCCAGAGGAGGTTTAGAGCGGAAACTTTGTTTTGTTGAATTTTATAATTGTGTTGAAGGAAAGTGAAGGTGACAAATGTAGCCTAACTACTGAGTTAAAAACGGCACCAGATGCCCGTCAAAAAATGTTAAATCCGTTGGATACAGTTCGTTCAAGGACTTCAATCCTTTCAGACAGTAGTTGTATCGTTTTTTCGTGCTGTGACTGAAATATGATGAGAGCCACCTGCACAGAACTAACAGTTACGGATAACGGGGGGAGACAGACAATGAGACGTAACAAATAAATATGACAAGGATGGTGACAAATTAAATTACTGTCTGCAGGTGGTCAGGCACCGTGACATAAATGACACGCTCTCAATGGCCAATCTTTAGGGATGTGAGAATAAGAATGAATAGATAAGGTTGTATAAAAAATGATTTTTAACAACTCCGAAAAAAGGGGGTGGAGCAGGCGAATACAGATTGAATTTGAAGCGAGTGACAATGTTTGTGATCAGAAAATTGCTTTTGAAATTTTGGTTTCAACTTGCAAGAACCCAGGAAAATACACACTATAAAAAATGTGGGAAAAGCGACGATAAGCGTGTGAATGATTTAGCAGTGTTGCTGGGTCCCTTTAAAACAGCTGAATGATAATTCCCCTTTCTGTGCACTCGCGCTACACAGGCAATGATATCTGACCAAAGGAAGCCACTCAGCTGATTTCCACCAAAACAAATCTGACAGACATGAGATTAAATTAATATTGGTAACTGCAGCGAGTGGCCGTCACTTCAGCTGATGGAAGCCTATGAGGAGATAAATTCAACAGATTGTCAAGAAGCCTACACTAGCCTAACAACACAACACTGCTACCAAACCGACAAATAAAGCAATGAACGGGTGAGACCTTACCGATTGAAGGAAAAGCAAAGTCCGAACGTAATCCCTCTCAGTGTTTAAGATTTCGTTTAAAACACAGAGCCTCAGTCTAAACTGTCGGTCCGAATCTTTGGTGGCGTGGATACCGTTCTCCTGGTGCCCGTCTTCTTCTTCCATGTTGATGTTGTAGCCTACTGAAATTTAGAGAAGAACAACTCGCTCTCTCTTATTCTTGATGTCTTGTTCACTTTCAAAGTATCCAGAATAGGCTGCTTCAGTCCATGTTGAAGCGCCTAGCCCTCGAACCCCGAGGCAATGATGCGCAATGCGTCATACGCTTGAAATAAACTCCAAAAGTAGCTTTAACTAAATAAAAGTGAGAGATTGCTACAACAGTCTTTCCAATGACGACCCTTCTGATGGCTAGTAATTGGAGATCGATTCGCGAGGGAGTCCTGTATTGAATCGAGTCAAAGTTGCTTTGATAACCAGTCCAGAGGAGTTACAAAAACGAACTCAAACCGGTCACGTTTCAGTCAACATACGCAGGCTTGAGGAGACCACTGATTTAGGCTAAGAACCAAGTTCCGCAGAAGCAGTAGCCTAGGTAAAAGCACTCGCGTTCTCTGAAGCTTGTAGCCTACTCCTCACTTCTGCTCTGAGCGCTCTGAACGTCAATGGTCTAGGTGCAGGCACAAGGGACCGTCTGTATATTACCACGAAAACAAATTACAGTTTAACATTGATTATCATAATACCCCCTTAATTAAATAGCCTACATCTTCACATTTGGGACACAGTTGTTTTAAATCACATTTGCCACTAAACGGCGTTAGTAAAATTATAAAATGCAGTGCATTATTTAACGTAGGCTAAATTGACAAAGAATCAGTTTGTTAGAATGCTTGTCATTTCACTCAACTTCTACTCTTTGGTTAAAACATTTAGTAGTTATTTCAGATGCATTGACACAATATTGTTTGGCTAATTGTCATCATAAGGGAGTCTAGTTTACAAATGTAGCCTAATGCAAAACAATTGCACAGATGTTTAAAAAGAGCCACGCGTGAAGGCAGTGCCCTCTAGTGGACTTAGTCAACTGTCAGTTAGACGTTTTGATAAGTTGCCTCATCTCTATGTCCTGACAAACATTTCAATATTTTATTTCAGGGCTCTCAAGTCTTACGCATTTCAACCATTTCTCATGCTTTCACGCAAGACCTTGTATTTCTCAAGCTGAGAAGGAAGGGATAACTTGTCCGCTATAGCCTATAGCAGTGGCGATTTTAGACTCTTTAGGGGTGCTCAAGCACACCTGCATTTCATCTCAGCACCCCTAAAAATATGATAATAAAAATAAAATAAAAATGAATTATTATGAATTATTATTATCTTAATACTTTACTGCCTAAGCCAACATTCCAAACATTCCATATGCTGTTGAAATATGATATTCATATTCATATTAATAGTTTATGAATTTTCATATTAAATCATACACCTTAACTGTTTATACCATATTGAAGAAGAGAACTAACTTAAGTTTTCGTGCTCTAACATGTTAAAACAATGTTTATTTATTGTTGACACATCATTATAATTTCATTTGATGCTGGTAGTTCATGAAGAAGGGGACTTTCTTAGTTTTTTAATTCATTCAATATTTTGCATAATAATAAATGAATGTATTGATTTTCATCCAGTGAAATGAGTGATTTATTAGCAAGGGGGTTTAACACTTTTGCAAGGCACTGTATCCATGTCACATTCTCATTGGGGGCTGAGCCCCCCTAAAGGTCTGATCCTAGAATCGCCCCTGGCCTAAAGGCTACTATTAATGGACGAGGCGCTGTGGGAAGTTTTCTGCCCTGTCTCCAGGATTTCTGTACGCCAAACTTTTGATAAAACTTGTCAGCCCCGTTTACATGAATGGACAACAAGCAACAGTGAACTCTTCAATTACAATGCAAGGCCATGTGTCAGTTTACTATTGCGCCTTTTACAGATATGTTAAAAACGTTTGCTAAATTAATAAAAGGTAAACGTTAATAAAAACAGCCATGTCAAATGCGTGTTCATAGCTGAAGGGAAAGGTGTTGCCTTCTTTCATACATCAGTCTTCTAGAATGAAACGGATAACCGTCACACAGCCGTTAGGGCAAATTCACATCCTGTTCTAGCTGCCAAAACACACATAAAACATAGCACGCTTAATATCACAAAACAGATGAACACACCCCACCTATAAGCAGAGACAACTTTTTACTTTAACTTGTTCCCAAAAAGTTTTGAAAGTTTGGAAAAAAAAATACACAAAAATGTTTTGCATCATTGATGAGAACTTGATGAGGATACCTTTAGTATAGTTAGACCACATATTTAAGTTTTTACGATTCCTACATGTTTAATGTATGCACATTCCTGCCAAAGTAAATTATTTGTCTGTCAGGTGGCTGAGCAGTTAGGGAATTGGGCTAGTAATCAGAAGGTTACAGGTTTGATTCCCGGTCGTGCCGGGAAAATGACGTTGTGTCCTTGGGCAAGGCACTTCACCCTACTTGCCTCGGGGGAATGTCCTTGTACTTACTGTAAGTCGCTCTGGATAAGAGCTTCTACTAAATGTCTGTGCAAACCTTTATGGTGATCAAAACCCTTTCAGATTCTATAAGTGGGGGGTAGCATCACCGTTGAGCAAACTACAACCTCTCTTCCTGACAATATGGAATTCAAATACATTTGAATTTATTTAGACATGGGACACAAGTTCCAAGTGTAAATTCACTTTATTGGTCAAATTCACCCTGTAAACAAAAGTTCAACAGAAAGAACAAGGAGAAATTAAATGAGCATTGAGAGTATTAATCAATGAATGACATAAAATACCCACTGTGATTCTCCCAAATATAATTGCATACATACATAAAATATTATTTTGCCGTTTAAAACTAGGAATGCAACAGACAACTCATATCGTAAGTCTTATGTACACATAACCTCCTCTTTCTATACAAGTTAAAACCTTAAATATGACCTAACGGCAAATGAGTAATTTAGTTAAGGAATGACTGATTGTGTACAACTGCTCTGATTCATATTTCATAATTTGCTTTCATTTTCCATAACTAAAAGGCATGTGCAAAAAAAAGCACGCACATTCATAAGATCACTAACAAGTAGGGGAACATGATCCATAAACTCGATTTTAGAAACTGATAAAGTAAACCTTCTGACAATTCACATTTCACAAGATAAAACTCTTCTTTCAAGGTACATGTTTTTTTTGGACCGCAAACTAATGTAAAAAAAACTAAAGGTATGCGAGAGGACAAAGAGGAGGAAAGTAAACCAAAAAAGTGAGCTCAGTGCATTAAGACTTCAGCCACAGTACGATGTAAAAGCCAGCAGGTCTCCTCTTCAATCATGACCATAAGTAACTTCACATTATTACAGGCAGACAGTTAAGGGTTTGCACTGGAACAATAGTACAGTAAGTAAACAAAACAAGGTAAACAAACTAGTCAAAGTAAACAGGAGTAACCATGATTGTATAGATAAGTTATTTTGAAAAGGGAATCTCATGATATTTATGGTATCCTTAGAATACATTTTCTGGTCTGTATATCAACCTCCATTAATATCACTGGTAAAGTAAACTAAAGAGAACGCAAACTTGGTTGTCAAGTTACCACCCTTATAATATGGAATGGTGAAATGGTGAGGTGATCTTGTGAGATGACTCAGTACTAAGAGAGAAGGATTATTTCCTATGGTCTGTTTTCTCTATAGACTACAACTGAGGCGATGCTATGACTGGCGCTGAACACACTTGATACAGATAAAACCCCTGACTGTGAGACAGTGTCGAGTAGACAGGAGCAGAATCACATCTCGGGTGTAAAAGTCTCCACTCACATACAGTGCAATATAACCCATAAATTCTAATAATTTAACATCTTGAAAAGCATAAAACCTGATTAAACTCCTTTAAAAAATAATGTATCTGTGTGGTTTGTCAGTTATCCTTGGACGTACTTCAAATGGTCATAACGAAATCAAAGTTTATACCAAAACAGTGGTGAACAGATTGCAACCTAGACTTTAGGTTTTGAGTTTAGGCCCAAGTACATTAACCCTTGTGTTATCTTCGGGTCATTCTGACCCAACAGTCATTGTGACCCACCGTCGTATTGCGACAACTTTACCGCATACAAGAACAAAGTGAAGCATTTTCTTTTAACCGTTGGGCTGTCTCAGACCCCCCACATTGCGAAGGTTAAAAGAAAATTATTTTAATTTGTTTTTGTATTGGGTAAAATTGGGTAAACACAAAGATGGTTCATTATGAACCTTTGGGTCATGTGACCAGAAGGCAGCACAAGGGTTAAGAGTGACTGAAAGATCATGCTCTACAGGATGGGGCAACTCAACAGCAGGGAAGACTAGCTCCAAATCTTCCCAGAGGTTCAACAGAAACAAATATCAAATTCCACCTCAGTTTTTTCTTTCTTTAAACAAATGCCCGTCTGTGTATGTTAGCTCCACAGAAAACAAACCTGATACTTTAGGCAAATCAGCATACATTAAAATACTGTCATCACACACTGTAAAATGGAGGATTTCAAGGCCAACAGCACATCTTCAAAGTAACTTCAGAAAGGCATAGGCTACTCTATTGCATTCAAAGAAAGGCAGAAACTGTTGCCACAAAGCGTGGACTCAGTACCATGTGTGGCAGAGTCCTCTACCCAAAGCTTATTAACTGACAGGGCCATTCCAAGTTAGTCTCTGGTGTGTATAAATCTATCCTTTGCATTTTTTTCTGTGACACTTTGCGCTTGGTAAATGGCAGACAAGTGTTGATATAAATTACAAACTACAGTAAAAATATAGACAATCTGTGAGTGGTTATGTGTGTATGTGGTGTGTGTGTGTCTGCATACAGGTGTGCCTTTACAGAGGGGTCAAAGGTGAGGCCTCTCCACTCCCACCTCTTGGAAGAGAGAGGTGTAGAACTCTGGCTCCAGCTGCTTGTTTCGGTAGCGGTGGACGACCTCTGTGATCTTCTGCTTTCGCCTGACGTGGGGAGGGTTGTAGGTGTCGCTCTCCAGACGCCTTCGCCGGCACACGTTGATGACTGTCTGACGCACCAGGAACCCTGAGAGAGAGAGAGAGAGAGAGAGAGAGAGAGAGAGAGAGAGAGGAGAGAGAGAGAGAGAGAGAGAGAGAGAGAGAGGAGAAGAGAGAGAGAGAGAGAGAGAGAGAGAGAGAGAGAGAGAGAGAGAGAGAGAGAGAGAGAGAGAGAGAGAGAGAGAGAGAGAGAGAGAGAGAGAGAGAGAGAGAGAGCGAGAGAGAGAGAGAGAGAGAGAGAGAGAGAGAGAGAGAGAGAGAGAGAGAGAGAGAGAGAGAGAGAGAAATAACAACAAACTGGCTGGTCAGCAAACACGTTAGGGGGCATAAAAAAAGTAAACAAATACTTAATATAGTATCAATATAAAAGTACTAATATGAATATACAAGTTGATAGGTTTCAAGATAATATTCTGTCCTAGATCAAGGAAGTAAAAGTGAATAGGCAAGGAGATGGAAAAGAGTGAGGAGGTACTGACCAAGTACCCTGCGGCCAACCACCATTCCATCCACCAAGGGGAGGACCATGCTGAACTTGCCCACGGCTCCATGGAGTCTAATCCTGAACAGGCCCGTCTTCAAAGGGTGGATGAAGATCAGGGGGATGTCCTTCTCCAACCCTGACCTTCAGAGAGATGGAGAGGTGAAGGAGGTGGGGAACAGGGAAGAGTTTAATTTAAACATTTTATATGTATATATATATCGTATTTCTATTAAAAAATATTGGCTAAAGAGCAGAATGGTGATGTTGACTGATCATTCAAGCGGCATTTTCTTTCAAATCTGTCAGGTTGCAACTGAATATTCTCTAAACACAGATAATCACATAGATGATGCAGGATGTGCTCATAAACTAAGAAACTAGGATGGGTAGCAACTGTAACAGCGTGACGCTTTATGTTGAAACATTTGGACGTGCTTGAACATCTGTCTGATTCTCCCAGTAATCATGTCTGACTGAAGATGGGGTTGACTAATCTCAGACAGCAGCGTCAGTGTCTGTGGGAGTGGGTGTGGCCTCCCGTACCGGGAGGAAGTGCTGTTGCTGGCGCTCGCCTCCAACCCTGTGGTCGTTTCTGCCATAAGATCTGAAAGAGGGAAGTTCTCTACATACGACAAAAACACACACAAAAAGAATTAGGCTATGGGGGAGGGGGGTGAGAGGGTCACATGACTGAGTTTCAGCCTATTAAAACTTCTTAAATCACAGGTATAATCTAATCGGGCCAGAAACGGCACCTCGAAAGGGGATGTGTGGTTTTATTCTGCTAAAGGAGGAAGTGGTGGAGGTTGTTTACCGATGTCATCGAAGCGCTCCACCCAAACTACCAACACCTTGGTCTCTGGCCCCAGGGGAGGGGCAGCCCTTCCTGTGGGGGCTCTCTTGGTCTTCACCAGGGGACTGAGCTGGAGAGGAACGTCACATGTAGAGGTGTTAACCGCACCACTCATCCTGGATAGGCCTGGTTTGTTAGATGCAAATATGATCTCTGTATCTTTACATATACACACTAGTTATGTACATATATGTATATATGGTGTGGCTGTGTGTGTGTGCATGTCTTATCTTTTTTTTTTTACATATATATATACACACATGTGTGTGTGTGCGCATGTCTTATCTTTTTAAAATGTATTTTTATCATGGCTTGTTATCAAAATGGGTTATTTATTCAGAAGATGACCAGTGACAGAATCCCATCCTAGTGTGGGTAACAGTTCACCTTCTTGGCCGTCTCCAGGTTGTCAGAGTGATTGGGGAACAGCTCCAGAGTGAGATTGGGTTGCTTCAGTAAGTTAGGCAGGGCGTCCATGTTGGTGTCTGCCTCCACTGTGGAGTCACTGTGCACCGAGGACTCCTCTGCAAACAGGGGCAAATACATTTTACAATACATTTGACCAGGACCCAACTCCACTGAGGCCCGCTAGCGTACTTGAACGACACCGACCTGAGGAGTCCGTCAGAGATGGGACCACGAAGGCGATCTCGGTCAGAGCGTCGGCGTAGTATAACACCTTCTTCTCCCCATTAAACGCAGAGCCGCCCGTGTCCTGTGGGACTCCTCCTCTGCCGGACACACACACACACACACAACAGTTACCATCTTCACCCACACTCATGGAAGTGTTTTTGTCTTCATGGGTTCACGCGATGCAGTAGGTGGATACACTGATGCGCTGGGTTCAGTTCCTACTGTCATCTACCTGGGCAGGTGTCTCACATCTCACCTGTCTGTCTTCTACCTGGGCAGGTGTCTCACATCTCACCTGTCTGTCTTCTACCTGGGCAGGTGTCTCACATCTCACCTGTCTGTCTTCTACCTGGGCAGGTGTCTCACCTCTCACCTGTCTGTCTTCTACCTGGGCAGGTGTCTCACATCTCACCTGTCTGTCTTCTACCTGGGCAGGTGTCTCACATCTCACCTGTCTGTCTTCTACCTGGGCAGGTGTCTCACCTCTCACCTGTCTGTCTTCTACCTGGGCAGGTGTCTCACCTCTCACCTGTCTGTCTTCTACCTGGGCAGGTGTCTCACATCTCACCTGTCTGTCTTCTACCTGGGCAGGTGTCTCCCATCTCACCTGTCTGTCTTCTACCTGGGCAGGTGTCTCACATCTCACCTGTCTGTACCTGGGCAGGTGTCTCACCTGTCTGTTGGTCGTCGTGGCCGTCAGAGCAGGAGTTGAGGGTCCAGCTGGTGTCCAGGTGTCCGGTCCAGCCAGGATGACTGGCCACGTCCACAGGCCAGCCTAGCGACAGAAGAAACTCCAGGAAGTTGGGCTGGACACTGGACGACGACTCCACATTCCTCAAGATCTACCAATCACAAAATAAGTAGTCTCAGGACATATGACGGATGGGGAATTATAGTCGATAATCGAAGGCGCCAAGCTCTGTTTGTGAAATCTTAGCCGGTTCTCACCTCCTGACTGCTTTTCTGCCCCGCCCTCATGTAGAATACAAAGACGGTGTCAAAAGGTCGGCATGGCAACAGGTCCAGGTAGGCGATGTCCTCGAAGAAGCCTGGCAGTGAGGAGTCCAGACCAATCAGATGAGGAGGTAGTTGACTGTTTCCGGGTTCCTGGGGGGGGGACATTGAAGATTGAGACATTTACATTTTAGTCATTTAGCAGATTTTCTTATCCAGAGCGACTTACAGTAAGTACAGGGACATTCCCCCCCGAGGCAAGTAGGGTGAAGTGCCTTGCCCAATGACACAACGTCATTTGACGTGGCCGGGAATTGACCCAGCAACCTTCTGATTATTAACCCAATTCCCTAACCGCTCAGCCACCTGACTCCCTAGTGAGACATGTCGCAAGTCGCTAGATACGACTTTGTCACTAGGGAAGGTTGCAAAATCTATCTACATTGTTGCTAAATTGGGAGTCAGGTGGCTGAGCGGTGAGGGAATCGGGCTAGTAATCCGAATGTTGCCAGTTCGATTCCCGGCTGTGCCAACTGACGTTGTGTCCTTGGGCAAGGCACTTCACCCTACTTGCCTCGGGGGAATGTCCCTGTACTTACTGTAAGTCGCTCTGGATAAAAGCGTCTGCTAAATGACTAAATGTAAATGTAATGTAAATTGGCAACACTGTTTAACCGATAGCTAGTATTAACCGGTAAACATTCGTATTGTCGGTTAGCGGTTACACGGTTAATTATGAGGATTCCTGCTGGGGATATATGTATTTCATATTATGGGATGTGAGCGCTAGACAAGTCAAGACAACATATATATCTGGATGTGAGAAAACTACAATGCCGAACCTTCAGTGCCTCTAGAGACAGGAAGCCAAAATGCGACAGGAAGAGGCGGGCTGTCTGGAACTCCTGAGCAGGTGAGGGGGGTTTGCAGTCGGTCTGGGGGTCCGGGAACGGCTTCGACCTCCAGAGGTCGTCGCTATGGCGCTCAAGGGAGCTCTCGTACTCTATCTGTTTGTTCATCACGCTGCTTAGCTTGTCGTGCTGCACCTCCAGCTGTGAAGAAGAACGGACCGAACAAAGACTGTGAGGCCAGTATTCACACACACATACACACACACACAAACCACTATCCCTCGGCACACACACACATTTCATTACTCTCACCTACACAGATTCATACAATCCTCAGAATCCTCAGTTTCACCAAGTTTCTAGACCCCAAGCTTAACCACAACCTCACCCCGTGTCAGGGAACAGAGAAATGTTAGCCTCGAGCGATTTCTTTGAGTGAAAACGGTGACAAATGACAAGGTGATAAAGTATTTGGAGAGAAAAGCCTGCCAGGCCCATAGACACTTGAGACCTCTCCCTCCCCTGAAGGCAGGAACAACTCACGTATGAAATATTACCCCTCAGGGAGCACATATCTGCCACGTCATCCATATCCTGTCAGTTCACAAAACATTCATGTTGTTTTTACAAGCGTTGGGTGTAGAACTTGGCAGATCTGAATGGTGAATAACTGACTCACTGGAGTTGCAAATTGTAACCTTGCCGTTTAGAACAAAACAAATTCGGTGGCAGGTTACCACAGAATCCAAATGAGGAACGGAAGCACCTATCCTACAGCCAGGTCACAGCTGGACCTGGATGATCTCACCTCCTTGTTGACAATGTCATCCAGATCAGGGATGCTGACGTCAGCCTTGACCAGAGGGATCTTATCCACCTCCTCAGGGAAGGGCCTCTGCTTGACGGTGTACTTGATGCCTACGTCATTGTTGGCCGTGGGCCGGCCTTCGGGCACAAACACCTGCTGTAGGAGAGGAGGAGCATGGCATCAGCTGGAAGGAGCACCAGGAGCAGGGGTGAAAGATGAGGGACGATCACAGTTCACGTTGAGGATGTCCGCTACTGGTTCACCACACAGGGTCAGGGTCAACAGCTTTTAAAACCAGCCTCTGAAAACCATTCCCAGTGGTTCTGAATGATGCGTGTTCCGTGTAGTGGGAGAGTGATGTCCTGAGTGTTGATATGAGTGTTTGTGCGTGTGTATAACTGTTGGGCGGTCTGGTTCTTCTCACCCTCTGGTTGGCCCGGGCTCCTCTGGGCTGGTGGAAGAGCTGCATGGTCCAGGCGTGTCTGCCCGCCATCCCTCGGATCAGAACCGTCACGGACGGACTAGGGTCTGGAGAGACACAAGCAGCAGTCAGGACGCGGCCGGGTAACGCCAAACTGCTAAATAACTCAGTGACAGTTATCCACTGGTCTGAGCCAAAATGGCCGCCTCGCTATCCACTTGTCGCTGTTACTGGATGCTCGGACGCTCTGGTTGCTGACTCACTCTGCTCATTACCCAGCGGCTGCTCCAGCATGGCTAGGATGACAGAGTTGTCCAGGACAAAGTAGCGGAAGTTGCTAGCCCCTGTGGAGCTAAGTCTGGCGTAGCCAATCAGAGTGTCCTCGTTCAGCAGGCTGCAGGTGGAGGCGGGGCCACTGGCAGATGGGAACGCCCCCAGGACCTGCATGATGCTACAAAACACCAATCAGAGGGCAGACAGGTTTACAAACAAGACCCATGGAAAGGAAGTTCTAATGTCAGTAGCCAATAGGAGCTTGGAGAGGGGCCTCACCAGGACAGAGTAGCCTCGGCGGCATCCTTCACCCTCTTGGAGGCGGGGTTATGCTCCTTCTCCCCCTTGTGTCTCACTTCCTGGTCGTGTCTGGACTTGCTGCCTGAGATCCCCAGCTCCACGATCTCCAGCACCTCCATCAGGCAGTCCTGCACACACACACAGCCACCCATCAGCAAATACTACAGTCTAGCAGAAAACTGTCATATATTATAAGTTCCTGTTGAGGAAACCTGGTTTTACACTGGTTTGTCCTAACAATCCAACTGTGACAATTTTGACTAAATCATCCTAATCTTTTCCATATTAACCAGATCTCCTAAATTGCTGTATTCATTAACTATGGCACCCTGGTCAAAAGCAAAAGAGGAACTCTTTTCCTGCTCATAATGTAGGTTCCAGGGCTTTACAACCCCCAAAAAACACAACAACACGTGTTGGGTTGAAACTGTCCGTTAAGGATGTGGGGGTGTGGAAGATCACCTTCTCATCCAGCATGTCTGGGTGCTCAGTCAGCCACACACACAGGCACTGGAAGGCCGCCACGATCATGGAGTGGAGGTCCCGGGAGTGGAGGGGGGCAGGGCGGCTGCACTGGAACACGATGTAGCCGCATACGCAGCTGACCGCACGCTTGCGTTCCGCCGAGTCCACGCACGCCTTCACCTGGAGGACGAGGGGAGGCGGAGACGCAGCGACGGTCACGCGGCGAGCACAGGGTCGGGGCGGACGGTGGGGTCAGGATATACCTTGTGTTTTATGTTGTCGATTTTTAAGCAGTTGTGTGCATTTTAGGTTAGTCTTTGAGGAGTGATATTGTCCCTGCTGATGCAGCCAGCAGGGAAGCGTCGCCCTCTAGTGGTGGGTCTGTGGAGGCTCACCTTAGCCAGGCCAGCCAGCAGCTCCAGGGCAGCCAGGGAGATGCTCATCTCAGCCCTCCACTGGGCACTGAGTCTCTGGGTCACCAGGTGGATGCTGCGCACCAGCAGCCCCGCGGCCGTATCTGGAAGAGCTGGAAGATATAACAAACACACCCGGAAAAGGCCCACCACCACGCAGAGACAGCAGAGGAGCACACACGCTGGCTGTTAGGACATGCTGGAGGAGGGAGGAGCCGCTGGCTGGAACCCCCTCAGACAGGCTTGGCTCCAGCACCAATCGGATGGACCGGGATCTGGTTTCCGCAAGGGGGCATTTTAGCTCTCTTATAGAAATTGTTTTAGCTTAAATAATGGGGGGACAAAGTATTCTATTTGGGGGCGCCTTTGCCTGTGAATAACTCCC
This sequence comes from Osmerus eperlanus, assembly GCF_963692335.1. Taxonomy (NCBI): domain Eukaryota; kingdom Metazoa; phylum Chordata; class Actinopteri; order Osmeriformes; family Osmeridae; genus Osmerus; species Osmerus eperlanus. The sequence goes on along the minus strand of NC_085021.1, from coordinate 20,303,587 downwards.
CTTGAAGCCGACCCTGCCCTCGTACTGAGTAGTGGAGGAGGGGGAAGGGGGGAGGAATGGTTGGTTGGTTATGACAAATCTTGTCATGTCACCCGTGTCATGCCAGTGACAAACACAGCACATCAACCAGGAAGGTGAGAAGGCACACGAAGGGAGAAGAGAACCTCATGGGAGAGGAGATCTGGACAGAGAGCACTGCACCACAGCAGAGAGGCATCCAGATCACCTACAGATGCATTTTACCCAACGCTTCTTAACTCTGAACACCACTTTTACCACGTTGGCTACAATACAAAAAAAGTGTTCATTGTGTTAAGTTTGCACGGCGATAACATTGTCAGATATGCAATTAAAACTCCAGTTTAGTTCCTACAAAATGGCCCCAGCTTAATCATAATAACGGCCGGCAGGATATGACAGTTCCCGAACAGGAAGTGCTCACCGTAGTCTCGGAGCAGGGCTTGACCTGGGCGCTCTGAGTCTGGGCTGGTGGGCTCAGTGCTGCCCCCGCTGGTGAAGCTGATGCTACTGTTAGTACGGCTGTGGCTGTTACTCCTCAGTCCTGCGTGGCTCCCGTCAACGCTGCCCTGAAACACACACACACAGACACAAACAGACACACACACACAGACACACACACACACACAGACACACACACACACACACAGACACACACACACACACAGACACACACACACACAGACAGACAGACACACAGACAGACAGACAGACAGACACACAGACAGACAGACACACAGACAGACACACAGACAGACAGACAGACAGACACACAGACAGACAGACACACAGACAGACACACAGACACACAGACAGACACACAGACAGACAGACAGACAGACACACAGACAGACACACAGACAGACACACAGACAGACAGACAGACAGGGTTGGATCACTGCAGCATTGTTAGCGTTAGCATAATTTAACCATGATTGGATGTGTTGACAATAAAGGCCATACTGTTTCAGTCTGTGTTCCTATAGCCTCCAGAAGTGCAGAGTCTTGCACAATGTTGAGCATTGCACCTGTCAAGTGGAAGAACAAAAAAGACAGAAACAGATCAGTCAAAAAGAAACTAGAACAGTTTTGTGACCGTGGAGGGGGTCTGGGTGGAGGGGGTCTGGGTGGAGGGTGGAGTGGGTCTGGGTGGAAGGTAGAGGGGCTCTGGGTGGAGGGGGTCTGGGTGGAGGGTAGAGGGGGTCTGGGTGGAGTGGGTCTGGGTGGAGGGTAGAGGGGCTCTGGGTGGAGTGGGTCTGGGTGGAAGGTAGAGGGGCTCTGGGTGGAGGGGGTCTGGGTGGAGGGTAGAGAGGGTCTGGGTGGAAGGTAGAGGGGCTCTGGGTGGAGGGGGTCTGGGTGGAGGGTAGAGAGGGTCTGGGTGGAAGGTAGAGGGGGTCTGGGTGGAGGGTAGAGGGGGTCTGGGTGGAGGGGGTCTGGGTGGAGGGTGGAGTGGGTCTGGGTGGAGTGGGTCTGGGTGGAGGGGGTCTGGGTGGAGGGTAGAGGGGCTCTGGGTGGAGTGGGTCTGGGTGGAAGGTAGAGGGGCTCTGGGTGGAGGGGGTCTGGGTGGAGGGTGGAGTGGGTCTGGGTGGAAGGTAGAGGGGCTCTGGGTGGAGGGGGTCTGGGTGGAGGGTAGAGGGGGTCTGGGTGGAGTGGGTCTGGGTGGAGGGGGTCTGGGTGGAGGGTAGAGGGGCTCTGGGTGGAGTGGGTCTGGGTGGAAGGTAGAGGGGCTCTGGGTGGAGGGGGTCTGGGTGGAGGGTGGAGTGGGTCTGGGTGGAAGGTAGAGGGGCTCTGGGTGGAGGGGGTCTGGGTGGAGGGCCTACCTAGGATGAGCTGGGTGTTGTTGGGGTCAGTCTCCGTCTGCAGAGCCCCTATGAGGACGTTGACCAGACGCAGTCTGAGCGACAGGAAAGAAACAGGCTGGTCGTGAGGCGAGCCGTCATCCTCGCCGAACTTCCCCTCCAGCAGAACCTGCCCAGGCCAGAGGAAAACACCACACGTGACGAGGATGATGAGTTTGTGTCAGCTGGTCCCCCCCACAAACGCTCAGTCTGCACAGAGACAAACACACCAAGGGGGGTTTCTCCAGGGGAAAAGCCCAAACAGAACCGCAGGCCACACGGTACCTCTGACTTAATGTTGCCGAAGTGGTGAGGCAGGGGCAGCATGGACAGGAGGATGTAGATAGACGCCCTCCTCAGGTCTGTGGGGTTCACGTACACCTTGAACTTGGACAGTTCCCTGGGGACAGACAGATGTGGTCCATTAATCCATACATGGCTCACTTACTGTACATTAACTTTGCACAAAATACTCTTATTTGAAGGTGTCTTTGGAAAAAAGCTTCAGCATCATGAATTACATGCACTGGCTATTATAATGTAATAGCTACATGCGCCTCAGGGACAAATAAAGTGCATTGACTTGAATATACATGCGGCTACGGTTTCACAACATTTTCTCAGGGAACTCCTCTGCGTCAAACACGGGGCTGGAACACCATGAGGTCCACTGACACCTGGGAGCCCTTGAGGCTTCTGCTGCCTCTCACCTGTCGGGGAGGATGGTCTCCAGAGCTGAGATGAAGTAGGGGACCACCACGTTGACGCCCTTCAGGTCGGAGCAGAACAGGCAGGCTGAGTTGAGGATGATGCAGGCTAGCACCGGCCGGCAGATGAAGTCTGAGATCTGGAGGCCCTGGATCAGAACCATGTAGAACCTGCCGAGACAGACAGAAGGCTGTTCAAAACACAAACGACGACTTGAAAACAAACACTTACAAAACGTGGTAGGTATAATACAAACGAATCAGTTAAAACAGGCTTGCGCAGGCTTTTGGCGTGATCCAACCCTGAATTCACCTCCACATAACTTTTGACATTATGTCTAACACCACGGCTAACGTGAGCCGCTAGCACGCCAACGGGAAAGGGGGGAGATGAGTTTCACCTGGACAGGTAGACAGGAAGGATGTCCTCTCCGGTTTTCTTGCTGCAGAAGATGCGGCAGAGTGTCCCACAGGCCTCCGCCCGGCCAGACTCGTAGCTCTCGGGGAACTCGTTGGCGTCGAACAAGGGGTTGGACACCATGGAGTCTGCGGACATGTGAGACCCCTTCCTCCTCAGCTCCAGACCCACCTGGGTGGCTACGGCTGTGGAGAGCAGGACGAGACGGCAGTGAAAGGACCCCGTGGATGACAGGCGGTCGTCCTTGCGCATGCACGCGTACAAAACGGAAAGAAAACGTAAATCGTATGCGGTCGCACACACACACAAGCACACACACACAAGCACACAAGCACACGCACGCGGGGAAACTGAAACAGACAAACGTGTATTAGGAATAGAAAACAGAGGGAGGGGTAAGACTGGGATCAAGGACGTACTGACACGGAAATCCAACACGCGCTCAGTCAGCAGGCACACACAGAAGGGACTTCTGACACAAAGAATTTGACACAAAACTAAACGAGTGACTGAGGTTTCAGCTGAATTGAAACGTAACCACGTTTTTTTTCCCAGTGGTTGCAAAGTCCATGTGTCAGCTTCCCTGCATGGTGACATCACAGTCACGCCGTAGACACATTCACTTCATGCATTGAGGCACCAAACAGAAGTCCAGATGAACTTACAACAGAATAGTGAATTCAAAATAAACCCAAAAATATAGAGAAATTGTCGGGGGGGGGGGGGGGGGGGGAGCAAACATAACAAGGTTAGTGGCCTCAAAGGAAAAACAACAGAATAACCGCTGAGATGAGGTGGTGTAGTCACAAACTGGCAACGCTGTACTACGACAGCGGTGAGTCTGTGCTTCCTTCTCCTGGGAGAACGTTGAAAGAACGTTAAAAGAACGTCCAGATGGGCGAGGATAAAGAAACAATGGTTTTGTGATGATCATGGAGAACGAAACCAAAGCGGGGGGGGGGCGGGGGGGGGGGTTGGAAGAACTGAGACTGCGAATCAAGAAGTAAGCCACCGCTCCTACTTACAAGATTTATAAGAAAGGAGAATTTGGATAAAAGAGGCTGCAAGATAACAGAAAATAGTGGAGACAAATCAAAGCAGATCAAGATTTTTTTTCCTTTTTTTTTTTCCTCAATTCATCAAGCATGAATTGTGTTTTCTCCTCAATGGATGACCTTGGACCCTGAAACTGTTGCAGCACAGAGCAACGTCAGACATGGTTGACGAGAGTCAGCATGCAGGACAGAACACTGACACACAGAGGAATAGAACTAGAGGAATGGAACTCGAGGAATGGAACTAGAGGAATGGAACTCGAGGAATAGAGGAAGTCTTTCACATCCACACTCATTCTTCTACTTCATACGGGCCTGCGAGTCCTAGACAGGATTCATGAGAAGGTGACTACTTTTAGTGTTCACTGGGTTTAACAGACAGTTTCCCACATCTACACGGCATTTCTACGATAAATCTCACAACTGTGGTGCTTATTGTTACCCTGATGGTTGTGAAGTGATCTATCCATTTTATTGTGCATCTGAACAGAAACACTTAGTTCACACAGCAAAAACACAAGTGAAGAAAGAGAAAAACACACTTGACAACACACACACACACACACACACAACCCTAAACCCACATCAACATGCACACACAGATAAACAACACACCTACCAACATACAGTGTAAATGTCTTGTTACTAAGCTATCCTCCATGCTAGCAGCTAGGCTAACGGCCTCAGGTCTTACCAGTCATGCTTGGGTCTCTACTGAGGCCGCTATGCAGCTTGCAGTGCACCAGAGAAGCGTCGAACAGCCATTGTCCAAACAGGTTGAGGATGCTGTTGACCTTGGCCCTAGCCGGGGCAGGGAGGGGCCTGGACTCCCAGCTGCTCTGATTGGGGCTGGAGAGCAGGGTGGGGGAGGAGGAAGGCTGCTGGGACACTTTGTTCGTTTGGGAGACACTCCCCTGTAGGGGACAGAGACAAGAGACAAGCACATCTTGTACACAATCACCACCACCAAGTAAAGATGTTTACATTTCTGGCATGCTTCTAGCCTAGTTATGACGTGAGCAGCCCCGATTTCTATCCTAGATACCTGATGGAATCTTTGGTCTCCCAGATACCAGGTGGTATGTATGTACCCCCCCCCCCCCCAGGAATATGACTGCCTACACCTTGGCTTGGCAGACCTGCTGCAGTGACTCACAGTGGAACTTTTGCTGTAGGTTTTGGTGACCACGGTGTGTCGCTGCTTTCGGCTGTGAGGGGGCGTGGTGTTGTTGACCGAAGGAGGAGAGGACATGCTCAGCCTGTTGACGGGGGTGGGAGGGGCACTGTCAGCCCGAGGCCGAGAGATGCCTGGAAAGGAGAAGGTCACGGAATAAGACAACACAGAGACTCACCGTGGTTAAAGAAAGGAACGGTTTAAAATTACAACGTCCCTTTTAGCTCTTTAATTGCTCATTTCTTTTTTTGAAAGACCACATTTACATAACCAATGGTCTTGCCTTGCAATGCCATTGGATAAATGTGGTATTTCCCCCCCAAAAAAGAAATTAGCAATTAAAGAACTAAAAGTGACATTGTAATATTACAACCAGGGGTCTTACAGGGTTAACAACTTCCACCCCCTCCTCTCCGAGCAGGTCAGACCTTACAGTAGGAGACATTGGAGAGCAGCTACAGCCTCTCACACTCCCTCATCCAGACATTAGAACAGAGAGTTGGCGGGAGACACACAGACGTTTTGAAAGTGAAGTGAAGTCTCCCCAGGAGTGTGTTCACAGATAAGGAACCGGTTATGCTTGATACAACCACATGACTTCATACACAATTATGTAGGCTTTTACGTTTTAAGAGGGAAACAGAGGAGGATATTGTTAAAAAGGGAGTTAGCTGTTTTCTAGTCACAGTCTGATTCTGTCTTTAGGGCATATCATTCCTGCAAAACCAAGAGTGTTTGGCAAGTTAACCAGCCGGTCTTTGCTTTGCAACATTACTTGCTGCAAGAGCCTTACTAAATTCTTTCAGTCATAGCCAAGTTAAGCAATTTTTTTTTATTCCACTGTCAAATCTGCAGTATGATATGCCAGGGAACCCATGTTACAAATCAAGAATGTTACCCAGACACCAACACCAGCAGCAGAAATGATTTTCTTTTTCATAATGAGCCGTTTTTAGGTTTTGTTTCGTATAGCAAGTGTAGATTGTCACACTGTACCCTGACTGACCACAGCCTTGCGAACCTGTACCGTTCTTTTTACAGAGACACCTAGAGAGATGAAGGCACACATTTTCACGTCTCCATTCAAACATTCGGTTCTTTTCAGTGAATTATCATTAAGGTGATTTTAAAATGCTCCGATTTTTTATTTATTTTTTATTAAATAAATGAAAATAAAAACGTGTTAGGGAAACGAACTGCGTAACCACGGTGATGCGTGGTGAGGTCGTACCCAGGAAGGCGTCCACCAGGCAGCTGATGCCTCTCATGGCTCTGAAGAAGATCTGGGGCAGCTGCTTCAGGCAGGGGTGCAGAACCACCTCGTGGGGGATGCCGCTGGAGTTGAGGAACTGCTCCTGGAACTTTGGCGTGGTGCTCACCACCGCAGGGTTGCTCAGGTCCACAGGGTTGCTGTGGAAACGAGCCGGGGGGTAAGGGAGGGGGGGGGAGGGGGGAGTAACAGAGAGAGTTTGGAGGGGGGGGGAGGGGGGAGTAACAGAGAGAGTTTGGATGGAGGGTTGAGGGGATCGTCACGTCAGGGTCAATTCAAAACATAAAAATCTTCTCAGCGATCTTATATGACAAACTTTTTAAATGAGTTTTGTAACAATTCGGCGTTGAAAGTTAGAAGAGTTGGAACTCTAAATAGGCCTGAGTGTCCTGAACGAGCCCCTCCCTGTCTCATGAGAGGACAAAGGGAGGAGGGGAGAGAGATACAGAGAGAGAGAGATACAGAGAGAGAGAGAGAGAGATACAGAGAGAGAGATACAGAGAGAGAGATACAGAGAGAGAGAGAGATACAGAGAGAGAGAGAGATACAGAGAGAGAGAGAGAGAGAGAGAGAGAGAGAGAGAGAGAGAGAGAGAGAGAGAGAGAGAGAGAGAGAGAGAGAGAGAGAGAGAGAGAGAGGAGAGAAGACAACAGGATCCTTTGTCCTGGTGTACCTGAGCATGTGGAGGAAGCGGTACCAGGTCTGGGCCACACAGTCGTTGTCCATCTCCACGGGGATCAGGTTGGCGTCCTCATCAGGGACTTTGAAAGGAGGGAACGTGGTGCCGTGGGTGAACCTCAACAACCTGTCAAACAACCCCACACACACACACTTCCTGTTGGAATATACCTGAATTAATGTGTGTGTGTGTCTGTGTGAGAGAGATAGAAACAGGTGGTGTCAGAAGCTTTTTTTGTCAGTTGAGGATGCTGGTCACATAATCAAATTGTCAGGATAGGCAAATGATGTGGTCTGGTAGAGGAACTGTACCATTTGTAATCGCTACCAAGTCAGGACGGATAGACTATTCCACACCTGTTTGATTAATTCAACATGTGTTGTAACTAGGACAGCTCACAAAACTAGAAATAGAAAAGAGCTCTTGTGTCCGTGTCAGTCTATGGTTTCCAATTTCTGCATTAACAACTGTCTCTGGAGTAGGAGATTCCTCTCAGAGAATCATTCCCTTCTTTCATAGTAATGAGCCTGAGTATGTCGTTTTTCAAAACCTTGATGTTGGTTTTCAGTGCAGATATGATGGCAAATGGGAAGCCCTTTTGTGACGAGTTTGAGTTAGGATAGAGGCTTGAGAGACACTTGTCAAAAAAGGGCTAAAAAAAAAAAAAAAAGGTTTGCTTAGGTTGGTTCCCCACCTGGAGGTGAGAGCGCTGGTCACCCTGCTCCACTGCTCCACTACGGGCGGGTGGTGTCTCCAGTTGGCCAGCATCTCCCTGGCTGTCTTCCAGTAGGGCGGGGTGGGGAAACAACGGGCGCACGCCAGCAACCACACCTCGAACAGCACGGCCATCAGCTTGTCTGCCAGCTTCTCTGCCACTCCCACTGGGCAAACAGACAGCAACCCAGGGAGGGCGGGGATGGGTTACAGGGTGTTTGTCGTGAATCATGCCAGGGTGAACTTTAAGAGCACGGTCTAGGACATGTTGACACACTCCAAGCAGGGACATGTTTGCCCAGATACAGGCTGAGGTAAAGATCTCAGATCAGTTATGAAGATGTGGGATCACAACAGCAACCACAGAAGAAGAGAAGCCAGACAGTGATAAGGAGGCGGGGACTGACCTCCGGTGGTGGGGGGGGCCAGAAGACAATCGTTGATCCTGAGAAGGAACAGCAGGAGCACCTCCCAGGTCTCCCTCACCATCAAGGAAGACTCCCTCGCCAACTTCTGTACGGCTGTGAGGACCTGCTGGCACAGCCTGATGTGGCTCAAACCATCTTGCTGAGGCCTGCCAGAGAGGACGAGAGAGAGACAGTCAGGAACAGAGAGAGAGTCAGGATCAGAGAGTCAGGATGAGAGAGAGAGTCAGGATCAGAGAGAGAGAGTCAGGATGAGAGAGAGTCAGGATCAGAGAGAGAGAGAGCGAGCGAGCGAGCGAGCGAGCGAGCGAGCGAGAGAGAGAGAGAGAGAGAGAGAGAGAGAGAGAGAGAGAGAGAGAGAGAGTGTCAGGATCAGAGAGAGAGAATCAAGATCAGAGAGAGAGAGTCAGGATCAGAGAGAGTCAGGATGAGAGATAGAGCGTGTCAAGATCAGAAAGAGAGAGAGAGAGAGAGAGAGAGAGAGAGAGAGAGAGAGAGAGAGAGAGAGAGAGAGAGAGAGAGAGAGAGAGAGAGAGAGAGAGAGAGAAAGAAAAGGGGAGTATGTGGGAGGAGATGTGAGAGCAGAGAGCGAAGGTGATAGGAGGTTGATGTAGACGGAAGATAGAGAGGAGTAGGATGAAGAGTTGAGATCAGGGGTGTTATTTCTCATCAGAGTCGTCATACCTAGGCAGGAAGACGTTGTAGAGATGTTTGAGGATGGTCTGGACGTATAGATTAGGGTCTTTCACAACAGGCTGGGGTATGGAGTCCCTGGGGGAAACCAGCGCCATCATCCAGTCCGTGTACACATCCACACACAGCTTAACCGTATCTCCCTCCAGGGGAAGGGTTAGGCCGTAACACAATACCTCCATAGTCCACTTCACCTGAGGAAACACAGGTCATGGCCCATATAAGGATGAGCCACGTGTCAGAACATGACTGTCACATTATTTAATTTAAACGTGACATGTGGAATAACATTTAATTCATTCAGCAAACGTTTTTTTCCAAAGTGACGTACAACTACTGCATATAGTAAGTATAGCAGAAAATCCAGGACTAGAATTACCCAGTTATGTTAGTATTACCTTGGTTAGTGCCAAAGAATGGTCTCTAACAGGGCACAGTAAAACAATAACACAACACCATAACCATAAAGCTTGTTAGGTGATGTATGTGACAATTTGACTCTCACCTCTTTGTCCGTCTTGAGGATGTTTTCCGGACTGACGGCAGTTCCCAGGGGTTTGACCACAGCATTGGCCACCTCAAGCCCAACTCCTCCCGGGTAGGTGTGGAGCACGCTCAGGTGGCCCTGGTCACTCTGCACCACCAGGTGCAACGAGCGCCATTCGGAGTACATACTGCAGCTGCTCTCTCGTCCTCACCCTGCTCAGAGAAACAGGGTTGGGAATTAAGAGGATCAAGTACGACACTGCACACTAGATTTACAACAGGTAGCCACCGCGAATGTTGTTGAACCAGCAACCTTTCTGGTTAACTAACGAACACACCCCGGCAGGTGCCGTCATTACACGCTAGTAATTCATATCGCATGACAAGAAGCAATCTGGATTATTACCTCTAACAGAAATAGTCACCAAGCCCGTATATTCAGTCTCGGCATATCTATCTTAAAAGCACGCACATGCACGGACCAGGAAAACACACAAGGCTTATCTCCTCATACATCAACAAAAAAATTGAAGCAGCTAGTCTAGCTAGCTGGTTTGCTATAGCCCCAGACGAATGTTTGCAAAACATTATATTCTGAATTGTGTTCTATTTTGCAACACCCCAGTGCATCTAGTTAAACACCACTGACCCATATTACTGCCTTGCTAACTGGCTAATATTATGGTTAGCTTGCTAGCTAGCTGCTTTATGAATGTCATTAGACTGACTCGATAGCCAGGAAGCTAGAAGATGGCTAGCTGGCCATACATACGTTAGCCTGACATTTTGACATCCTACCTGGCCCAAAGGAAATTGTTGTCATAACAAAGAATCCGATACCCACAACTCTAATGATCCCAATTCAATGCATCAGTAGCCTCCGTCCATCATCATCCTCGGCATCCTCACCGCAAAATCAAAGCTTAGCTAGCTACGCTTCCTTCTTTCTGGCTGTCAAACTAACTAGTCAAAGAAGGCAGAAAGCAGGAAATGTGTATAATAGCGCCCTCTCCAAAGCTCGGCGTTTGAAGCCATTACAAGCCGTAGACTTAAGCGGTCATCAACACCTTGTCTTCCTGCATGCACGTCTCATCTTCAGTCCATACATTTTTCAGGAAATTATCCGTTTATTTTGATACACCTTTAGTCCTTTGTCGTCACAGTTTCGGAATCTTAGTGTTCCAGTGTTTTTTGTTGAAGACTTGTAGCAACTTCGATCCTGTCTGCCAGGGGAGATTCTAGGATCAGACCATTAGGGGTGCTCAGCCCCCAATGAGAATGTGACATGAATACGGTGCTTTGCAAAAGTGCTAAACCCCCTTGCTAATAACAGGCATGCAAACAGGTCAGGGGTGAAAAAGGTGAGAAGGATACAGCGAACCCCCGACTCTCTAAGGGGGTCCGGGGGCATGTTGCCCCTGAAGAAAATGTATTAAATTGAATGAATGAAAAAACTAAGGATGTCCCTTTCTTCATGAACTACCAGCGTCAAATGATAAACAATAATAAAATAAAACAAAATTGAGATTAAATTTAGGTGCTTGAGCCACCCCTAAAAAGGGTCTAAAATCGCCACTGCTGTCCTGGTTTCACAGTTTTTGGGACCTCCTGCTCCAGCAGACCCCTGACAGTCACACTACTATAGCCTACCTACCTCCCAAGACACCATAGGTTCCTGAGCAATGGTACACCCTCTGCGTGAAATGTCTCTGCTGTTGAGGTCTGAGAGGTTGGGGTTGGGGAATACATTTTTGGGAGGAGGCAATGTGTGTGATAGGTAGGCTATGATTTCGTTTCTATTGGAGGCAGTCAACATGTTGAAGGGGACGTAGGATAATAGGTTGAAGCTATGTGTTCATGAAATGATCAAAGTGTGTTCAGTAAAATGTGGTGCAATCACAATAACAAATCTCCTTCACATAAAACAGGTTCACCATAATGTTGAATAGCTGATCAAACGTAGTCCTCTCCCATGCTTTATCTGGCCACTAGAGGGCGATGTCCCATTCCTGTTGGTGTTTGGTTTGTCGGATTTATTCTACTGAAACTGCATGGATTTTTTAAAGAAGAAAATCTAGCACTTTAATCATAAATTGTTATAATGCATAGATTAGAATACTTTTAAGCACCATTACCGATTTGCCAAGATGTGACAAATTACCAACATATTATGTTATGTTATATTCCCTATTCTTGTGGGAATAAGTGAGTACCACATATGTTATAAAAAATCAATTAATTAGATAGTATAATGGCCTGCATGAGCTGCATTTCGAAAGGAAATACATTAGATGTCTAGAAAAATTCTGAGGAACACATTTAATTAAAATGTGTCCTTCTAAGCAGCATCGCAATATGGCAACATAAAATGTATTTTCCACAACACTGCCGTGGAGTTGATAAGGATTACTTTAATTAAAAAGTGACAACTCAAGTATCATAGGCTATTTTGGGTCTCAACTTATAAGCGAAAGTTTTTTCCTCTTTGAAATTGTACACAATAAACTGTAGTCTACACAAGTAGCCTATGAAATACAACCTATAAAACCGTCATTTTATTTTGTTTTCGGATACTGATCTTTGAGATGAACTGGCAGTTTGCAGTTCGTGTAGCTATTACTAGAATATAGATCAATTTTCTTCCTTCTTCCTTCTCCAAGCCAAAGCAATAGCCGATATAGAAGGGCCAAAGTTTATTTGGAAAATGTGATTCTTTTCCCTGTAGTATACAGTCGTAAAGATAGGAGAATTACTTCAAACAATTTAGAGATAGTATGAAAGTTCCTTAAGTCCTTGTATTTATTTTGAACAGTGGGTTGGCTACTGGCTTTTGACAATGGAACTTTTTTTTCAACGTTTTAATGGTTCTGTTCAGATACTTATTTTGTAGAAAGTATATTGACTGATTGATTTCCTTTAAAAAATATTGTTTTCTTGAATGTAGGAAACCCAATGTTAAAGGTTATTTAGATGCAACTGATGCAATAGGCTAATTACAGAAACACAAGTTACAAATGGCCTGTTTTGGAAGCTGTGCCAAACCAGAGTTTTGGTCTCTACATTGCGCAAGCATGCAATAGGCCACCACTTCACAGTTCTGGCTTCAAAGTCATTACCGCTAGACAGACCATCTAAAAGAACCACTTGGCTATGTGTAACAGCTAGCTACATTGTTTTCAGGATTGCCCTTGTCAGAGGCCTGTGATTAAATGAAAATAGGCTACTTAATGGTTTTGTTACTGGAACAAATTAATCTATTCTGTGTGTTTACTGATCCATGAAGGTCGATGCCTTGGGGTGACACAGGACCACAGGTGACTGCGCCTAATGGGGTATGAAGAATGGCCTCAAGTCGTAAGATTTCATTTCCACCCCCTATGAGGTCTCTGTCAGCTCAGTTTCTTTCTTTTTTTTAATTGTCCTTAAGAATGGACCGTGGGGCTGTCAGAGCCACTTTTAGATTGATTCAATTCCCTCCGTTAAAATGTGATGATCGAGCCTATAGGGCCAAGCATACGATCTTTCGCAATATGGAACTGACTGAAAACTACAACAAATTAGCCTACAACAAAGGGTTTTTAAAATAACGTATTATTGATTGAGGAAATTCCTGACGGCAAATTTATTGGGAAATAATATAAAATAGCACCATAAATTAAGGCGATGGTCAGCTTATAGGCATACTGTTTTGGAAAACAATCTTGAATAAGCCTCAAGGCTGGTTCCCAAGGCACACCGTTATTAAAATACAATAAAAACAGAGCCTAACAATTGAGATAAGTACACAAGATAAATATTTTACTGATAAATACCCTGTAGATAGGCTATTATTTTATCGCCCTATAGAGTTTTATAGTGCTCACGTGTACTGAATGGCCCATTGTTGCTATAGACTATTTCTTTGACCGTACCGTTCCCAGAAATCCCAGGTGGGTAAATAATTGAAGTTCTGTCACTGTGCCACATCCCTTTCTGAAAACCAAGCTTCTGTAAGCACCGCAGAACTGTGCAGTCATGACAATGCAATATTTGTGTTTGAGTTACTAAATAACCGTGTCGGGCCGAGTGGAACAGCTGCTATCATAAAGGCTTACTATGCTGGTAGTCATATCCTATGACACTGTAGGAGGAAAACAAGGACAAACAAGCGTTACAATACTACAAGTGGACGTGGTGTAGGCTACTGATAACTCGACCTCTTTAAACTTCTGTAGCCTACATGACGCCATCCTTCATGTGACCATATGGTTTTGCAGTAATTTTACATTTTAGTCATTTTAGTCAATTTTAAATGTTGAGGTTCACATTTTTTATCTGAACTAATAATTATAGGCTACAGTGTTGTTTCCTATTGTCTTAAGTAGCCTTTAGTGAGATTAAATAGTGTAACTAACTATAGGTCATTTTAATTGGCATGAGTGAGTGGCAAGATCTTGCTAAACGTGAATGTGTGGTGTCAGAGATGAGGAATGCAAAAAGGAAAGAAAGGTGGAGCGGGAGGGAGGGAGGGGGGGTTATAACGTTTATTGAGTCGACACCCCCTCCCCCTCCTTCTCCTTCTCGGACACTCCCTCAAGGCCACAGCATTGTCCCCCATCCCTATCAGCGTCATTTACATTCTGTCTTAAAAGGGAGTCGGAAGAACATGGTAGGTGAGACCGACCAGCAGACACAGAGGAAGAAGGACCTAAAATAACCGCTAACGTTAAAACACAAACTACAGTGTAAGCTTTGAGCGTCGCACACCTGTTGAACGCCTTCCATTCTTTTAAGACTGCCAGTGCCTGAAGTTTCAAACAGAGGAAAACAATATCTGACCGTTTCACATCACTGCTGTGGAACTCCAGAAGTCGTTTCCACCGTTTCAAAAAATGTCCTTTCCCTGCAAAGGACCGGAGGGGACGGGATAGAGTACACTGGAGAAGACAACGAGAGTGGGCTATCGGGAGCTAATCTCAGAGTGCAGGTAAACTTGATCATGTCATGAAAGTAATAGCCTATTGGTTTTAAATGTGATGAACTCTTAATGATATTGCAAAAATGCTGTCAGGGATAATTCTCATATTATTCTATTTTAGGCATATGATGTCAACGTGAGTGTGAGAATATAGATTCATTTTACGGAATACTTCTGCAATAATAGGAAGTTCAGTCAGTGTAATATGAGATTTTGTTTTCAAATTTGTTGCACTTAACTACAGAGTTGCACAGACATAGGCATGGAGAAGTAGCACTGTAAGCATTTTAAAAGCTCATCTTACATGTCTGAGTATCAAGTTTCGTTTATTTTTCAAAACTGGTAGAGCAACAGCCAGAAGGCAGTTTAACTGAATATAGTCACCACACCACACCAGGTGACCTCAAAACACACACAACCCACACAAACCCGCACTAGTCAGTTGAAAAGCAGTGTTGCCTGGAAGATATAGATCACTATAGTGACTAACTTCCCTCTATATTGTATTGACTGCATATGGGGTGCAGTATTCACAGAAGATCACAGGACTTCTATACAAACCTTACCTCCGGGAGTGTGTCTATGTTCCCATGCAGGATCTTTTGTTCTCCAGTGCAATATTCTGCTGACACACATTAACCCTGCTATTGTTTTTCAAGTAAAAATTTATCATAAATGTCCATAAAACAAAATTGAACAAGGCTTCAAACAACAAGAAAACCAATGGTTATCATTTTATTGGATTTTTTGGAAGATCTCTAACCCTAATCCATATGAAGCGAATACAAAGCTGAGGAACATATTTTTCAGGTTCCCATTACGTGCTGTGTAGAGCTGTGGAACATAGGAACCAGGGAACAAAGAACCCTGGGGAACATAGGAATGACTCCTGTTAAGCAAGTCTGCATTTCAAAAACGCAAACACTTCCCGGCAGATCTCAGGGAAGAAGGAAATAAAATTGGGCCGTCAGGTAAACAGAGAATTGAGCTGAAACATGTGGCTGTTGGTTATAATCAGTCTGGGTCATATAGATAGCAGATATCGACAAGAAAGGAAAGGTTCAAACTTCAGAGAACAGACCGGTGTACTGTAGCACAACAAAGACTTCTCAGTTCCATCTCCCAGACTCAGATTTAGGCCAGACTCAGTTGGTCAATGAGTGACCAGTACAGTCTCCCCTTTACTCTGATCTGTGCTTAGTTTGGGGGATCTTCAACCTCACTTAAGAGCAGGGTCGGCTTGGCTCCAAAGGGGGCACAGCAAAGGGGGCAGTATTTCCCCCCAGAGCGTAAAGTCAGTAATGTATGTAACCAAACTTGTCCTGTGTTTGCAACTCAGTCCATGAAAGTCTGTATGGCTCCATCTTGTTTTTTAAGTTCACAGTAGAATAAAAAGGTTAGACCAGAACCCATGATCGCCATGGGCTGTTTACTTTAAACTCACTGTTGACTGTTCAGATGACGTTGTCCTTTGTCAGGGCAGATGCTATGTACTTAGGAAAAGTTGAAGATAGCTAGAACTGTGGGGCTGTGCTATACACAAAGATCAAGACAGAGAAAAGGACATAAAGGTAGACAGGCAGTTATGGGCACGGGCTAGCTACACAGGAATGCCAAAAGGCAGATGCAGAGATGAGAGAGAACAAGCAGGCACTTTGTGTAGGCAGCGGTGTTGAGGCCAGAGTGAGAAGGGTACTAACCCTTCAAGAACAATGAGGGGAACACCTGTTCTGTTTCTATCTATATAGACCCCACCTCAACACACACCCTCACCAGCCCACCACTCTTCTTACCCATGACAAAGTGAGGTCCCGTTTCAACACAGCTGTCAATCACACCAAATGAAGCCCATACTGGCCGACGATGACACTGCCTTGCTCCATGACTGAGTGTGGGTCCCAGCAGGGTTTACATTTACATTTAGTCATTTAGCAGACGCTCTTATCCAGAGCGACTTACAGTAAGTACAGGGACAAGTAGGGTGAAGTGCCTTGCCCAAGGACACAACATCATTTGCATGGCCAGGAATCGAACCGGCAACCTTCTGACTACTAGCCCAATTCCCTAACCGCTCAGCCACCTGACTCCCCAGTTCTGCTGCACTGTCACGTTGATGTCTCGCTGGCAGACTTTCAGAGCCCCTGGTCAGGGCCCGTCTCTCTGCAGGGTGCCCTTGCCGACATCTGTGTAATCCAGGAGAAACAAAGCGTGGGTTGTCTGTCTCTGGTACGGCCCTACGTAGTCCTACATAACTGCTCACTCACCAGAAACAGGCTTTCAACAGCTGGTGATGCTAAAGGGTGCCCAAGGACTTTACAGTATGTTGGGTAAAGTAGGCCACATGGAAAAAAAACTTAGGAAAGTCAATTAGCCCTGTTAGCATCTTGATGATTACAAATTTGTAATCCTCCCCCACCAAGGTTAAACTTGATAGACCAGGGCTGTCTATATAGTACCGTATGTTACTGTATACCTAGAAATGAATGAATAAGCCATTTATTTTATTTTTAGGAATAATTTTGAAAATGTTGTATACATTCTGGGCTGAATGCATGCCACACTGTCTATGAAGTCCCAACTCAAAATGCTTTCCAATACGTCTCTAAATGAATTATGCTTTGACAGACTGCAATCTTGTCAACCTGTCTGGATTATGTCCGTTCTCACACTGAACAATGATATAAATAGATTTGACTTGAAGTTTCCAGATTAACTTCTGAATTTGAATGGAATACTGGAGTACAAAATCCTGTGATCTGGCAGGGATTAGGTACCAGAGTGTGAGGACAAAAATACTGATCCATAAAAAACAAGCCAGACAGCATCCGAACCTGTTCTGAAGATAAACTAAACCGTGTTTCCATTGGTTCTCTTCCAGATAATCCAAAACGTGGCCAAACTACGAGGGGTTTGGAAACAAGAGTGAACCCCACCGCTGCGGAAAAACAAGGAAAAGAAGACGAGCGCGAAAGGAGCCGGATACGTTGTATCCTGTCGAGATGGCTCTCAACACCCAAGTGTGGCACACCCAGGTAGCCCCCCAGGAGACGTTGCCTAGCAACCCCGACAGAACGGCGTCCGTGGGCGGCGGCCACCTGGAGTGCTCCATCTGCTACAACACCTACGACAACGTCTTCAAGACCCCCAAGTTGCTAGAGTGCACCCACACCTTCTGCCTGGAGTGTCTCTCCCGCCTCATGGCCGTGTCGCTGTCCGACCAGGACTCGAGCCGCAGCGGCAAGATCCCCTGTCCCTTCTGTCGCCACCCCACCGCCGTGCCCAAGCAGGGCCCTCCAGCCCTGGCCACCAGCCGAGAGGTGCTCTGCAAGCTGCCCAGCCACCAGCAACAGGAGGAGCCGGTGTGGCTGGACGGGGAGAAGCTCTGCTACAAGCAGTCCCTTGACAACCACTCTGGGACCACGGGCCCGGCTTCGGCCTTCTGCATCTGCATCGACATCGGGGCCAGCAAGGCAGGCGAGCCCCCGGCTCAGACGCGGCGGCCTAGGAGCATGGGCATCCTGGAGCGTCTCACGGACTGGAAGAGGCTGCTGCTGTTCATCGCCCTCATGGTACTACTGGTGGTGATCGTGCTGTGGCCCCTGCAGTGCATCATCACCACGGGCAACCTGCGCTGTGTGTCACGCAATCCCGGCTCCCAACCACCACCAGGCCCAACCACCACCACACAGCCGTAAACAGATGGGAGTCAGATGGCTGAGCGGTTAGGGAATCGGGCTATTAATCAGAAGGTTGCCGGTTCGATTCCCGGCCGTGCAAAATGAAGTTGTGTCCTTGGGCAAGGCACTTCACCCTACTTGCCTCTGGGGAATGTCCCTGTACTTACTGTAAGTCGCTCTGGATAAGAGTGTCTGCTAAATGACTAAATGTATATATATATATATATATATATTGATAAATTAGGCACCAAAAAATGATGCTTATATATTCAGTATCAGAATGGTGACAACTGAGCAACTGACAGCTACAGATTGTTTTTTTAGTTTTTTTACTGAATCTCTTGTTGCCTGAACGTAGAAATGTCACTGACGGTGTTCTGAGTTTATCCAATCAAAAGCAAAGCCAAAGATAGTCTGACACACTGAACAGTATACTCTGATGTATTATTGATATACTTTTTGATATTTTGTTTACACATTTTTTATAAAAAAACAAAATGTGTCTGAAGTGTTCTCTGTTCTTTCAAGACCACAAATACTTTTGAATTATATTAATTATGACATCACCAGGAATTTTTGATATGCTGTCTTCAATTCATGACATCTAGCCAGGACCTAATAGGAGCATAAACCAAACAGGATATTTGTACTTCATTCCAACTGCGGAGGAGTAAATAAACAACAACAACAAAACCATCCCCTGTTAAGAGGACTAGATAACTCTTTCCTAGCAACAACAGGGAGTGGTCAGGTTTGTGTTCCTGGAATTGTGTATATTGAAGTGGAAGTATATTGAGTCAGACCCATCACAGTCTATGGCATGGATAATTACCATTGATATCACCTTTTAACCCTTGTGCTGCCTTCGGGTCACATGACCCAAAGGTTCATAACGAACCATCGTTGTGTTTACCCAGTTTTACCCAATACAAAAACAAATAAAAATAATTTTCTTTTAACCTTTGCAATGTGGGGGGTCTGCGACAGCCCAACGGTTAAAAGAAAATGCTTCACTTTGTTTTTGTATGGGGTAAATTTGTCGCAATACGACGGTGGGTCACACGGCTGATGGGTCAGAATGACCCGAAGATAACACAAGGGTTAAACAAAACATCCGGGTCAGTTGAGGACGACTGCTGCTTACTGCCAAAGGTTATGCCGGAAATGTTTACAGTTACTCTTATGTTGATAAGAATAAGATTCCTTGAAGTGTCTTTTATTACCCTTGACAGATGTTTGGTTAAAATGTAAAAATACTTTAGTTTGCCCTTATCCAATAACCTTTTAAACAAATACCTGGAAAGCAGTGGTGAAAATCTGCTATCAACTTTGGGGGGGACAATTATATGACATTTTCTCAAGAGACATTTCTGAAGGGGACACCAAAATTACTGCTGTAACACATAGCCTACATTGTAATATGTTAAATGTATATTGAGGAATCATAATTAATACTCCTGGAGAATTGATAGTTAGTAACTAAAGGGTTGTCTCAACTTGTTCAAATGTAGTTATAGTACTGTTTCTATAATAGTGATAAGAAACTTTATCAGTCAAGTATAAATGCAGGTGTACAGTATTTACAACCAGCAATACCAACAAAGGCCAGTATGTACTGTACACTGTAGGGGTGCAGTTTATGTTACAATGGGCATGGTGCAGTCTCATATAAAATAATCTCCATTGAACCATCATACAGTCGGGCTCAGAATTGAATTGGCCTCTTCATTTGACTTTTTCTGATATATTTATATAGTCATAAGATATGTGTTGTGCCACTGTCTCCTATACTGGTGCTGCTGGCAAAAAGGTTGACACCCGTTCCTGCCATGGCTGTGACACCATCATCTGAAGTCTCTCCCTGGCTCTTTCTCACTGACTCTAATTCAAACAGAAGGTTTATGTTACTTCTCTAGCTAGCTAACATAGTGACCAATGCAGTGAAAATGGTGACAGCTATGAATGTTTTATTGTATTGAGTGGTAGAAATAAATGGTCAAACCAATCCTTTGTTACAACTACTTACTGGACATCAGCCACCAACGACACAAACAGATTCTGTCAGATTTTCACACACGCACCTGCATCACATGCCACTGCTGCTGGAAGGGAAACAGGGGCAAACAGACCATGTTGAAGAAGTGTGCTTAAAGCAGGGCGTAACTAAGAAACTACCAAGAAAATGACATGGGCAAATAGTTCATAGAATGAAAAAGTATCATGGATAGAAGGTCAAGCATGCTATTTTCTCCCCATTACCTAAAACAAATACCTGGTGAAGTGGCTTGTCAACAGGAGAAAATCCACATCGGCATTTCAAGAAGATTGATGTATATTTTAACACAGTAAGGCAAGAGATACTTTGAAATGTCAGATATTTCCATCATATAATTTTATTAAACTATTTAATAATGAAGAATATTTCTGTCATTTCTGACAAAGTCATTGCATCAGCGGTGAGCCTGGGCAGAACAAGGCGTTTGGGCTGAGCCAGTGCAAGAGAGGGAAAACAGTCTTCATCTGACGCAGGAACAGTCAGAAAACCACTACTTAAATCAGGCTTATTGCAACCAACAAAGGAACAAGGATACAAATAAAAACTATAGAAACATAGTATTCAAGTAAATTTAAGGAGACAAGCAGAAATAAAATAAGTGATATATTTACTGTATACCTCCATGTACACCAGTGTAGCTTACAATTAAAACATGATTATCAATGGTGTAATAACACCAAAATAATAACAACAATGATAATAATAAACCAAAAAGCATAAATGGACAAAACAATTAGCAATTTACAATTAATGTTAAATAAAAAAAAAAAAGTTAAATGAAAATATAACAAGAAAACACTGATGAAAAAAACTTCTAGACTGCTACCAAAAATACTGTACTCTTCAGCCATTAGACATCCGGAAAGCCAGACAAGAAAAGCCTTGCAGCTGAGAATTCAGCAGTTGTATGCTCAATTTCAAGTATTGAAGTGTAAATGTTTTACCTCATCATAGAAAGTTTTGACCCATTGAGGCATAATTAAACGCAATAGAAATCACTATCGTCATCATCAACAGCGCACAACGATTAGGTAATCAAAAATAAACAATAAATTCACTATTCATTCATTTGACAGGATTTACACAGGGATCCAGGGACACTGGATAGTTTCATTTCACAAACATTTGCAGAGTTCACTTTATCGCAGCAAACCACATCTTTTTATAAACATCTACTTTCCAGTGACACAAGGTGTCAACTCCAGTAATTTCACTACACACAGTGACTCGTATATGATATCAACAACCCATTTGTAGCAAATGATCAAAATATCCCTAGAAATGTAGAAATTGAAATGAGGGACGAGGGCATGCTTACTGAAAGCAGTCAAATGTTTTGTTTAGATACCAAATTATACTAAATCATAAATAGCATTAATAATTAGAGTGCACACATATACAATAGGAAGCAGACAGAAAGAGAGATAATGAGAGAATGAATGAATGACAGAGAAACAGAGAAAGAAAACTATTTAAAACTGCACCCTACAAACAGTCAAACACACTGAGATAATGTTATCATTATTGTGGTGGCAGGCAACTCATTATGTTCAGTCTATGTTGTGCTTCCAAGGCCTAACAGAAAAGGCCTGTCTACTACAGGCACACACCCCTTTATGTCTGTCTGTATGTGTGTGTATGTATGCCCTTTGCATGGCTGCACAACTGGGTCACTGAAATGGGACATTTCTGACACAGGCTAAACCATAATGCATCTCTCCCTATGACATTTTCATACCAAATGCTAAGGATAGTTAGCATTACGCCAGCCAGATGCCCCACTGCATTCTGCTTTGACAATCTCAACCTCATTATGACATCATCGCGGACATCATCTTCCTCCAAACCATGGTCAAGCCAGGATTACAGACATCTTGCAGATTACTTTTTGGAGACAAATCTATTCTTTAATCTTGGGCTGTGCGCCATCTGGCGCACTAACATTGGTTAAGGACTTGAGCGATTGGCGACACACGCCAGTTGGCCTGGCTAACATCCTCTCTGTCACTACTCTTCCATCCCTCCCTCCCTGCCTCCTTCCCTCCCTCACTCACCTCCCCCCTCACCTCCCACCCAGCAGATGTTAAACCATGTAACATTTTCTATGAACAGTGTCTCCAGGCTTTTTCCCAGAGCAGGGAGGGATTCACCACAAGCATAGAAGTGCAGTCGCTCAGAAACCTTGACAACAGGTTTCCTCTTCAAACGTTGACTGAAAGGAGGATTGCTGGGCTAGTGCCGAATGGTGCATTGAAATGTTAAAAAGTGAAATACACCAAAGCCCAGACTCATCTGCACCTGAAGACACTGTAGCATCCTTCTTTCTACTTAATTTTCCAGAACGATCACTTTAAAAAAGTCATGACCTTAGTTACAAAGCCACGCTAATAATGACAAAGAAGGAAATCAAAAATAATTGAATGGGATGTGATATAAAATCAAAACAGATATAAACATTTTATGAATGAGTTGGTGCTGTATCTCCTCCCTTAGTGGGCTTGTGGTTTTATTCTAAGGTGCAGGAGAATGTTGCCTGACCATTTAGATACGAAAAACACTAACACTGGAGGCCCTGAAATCAACAAGCCACAATGGCGTCCTGTTGATTGTAAGAAGCAGCTCTGTTGGTAAAGAATAGTTAAGCAAGCACATCTTGTATTGGCACAAGAAACAATAGTTGACTAGCACACATGGGAGCAGGGGGGCACAGATCTCTAATTGAACATTCAAAATATATCAGTCAGAAAACAAACTAACACAATATCCTGTTCCAGCCAGACTCTGACATCAGTTGCGAACAGCCCTTGGGAATACACCATCTTCCATCTTGACTTTAAAAATAAAGGTCTCAGTAGGAATTGGCAAGGTTGTCCACACCAGTGGCTTGTGTGCTAGCAGACTATAACTGCCCAAAATATCACTCAGCCCTGCAGTAATGACTACAGCCACAGACAGAACATAGCAAAAAAGTCTTTGGTTCAAGTAGATGACTGCCAGTAAAACAGGTAGAGAGAGAGAGAGAGGGAAAGAGAGAATAGCACAGTCTCTGAGAACGAACAGTGAAATAGCTTAGCTTCACCATTTTGTGTCCCATAAACCCGTAGAAGGTTCAGCGCGGAACGAACCTCTAGAACCTTCCGCATTCTAGAACGCGAGCGATCAAAACGCTGCGCTAGAATCCGAGCAAAACATCTACGTCGCGCAAAGAGTATGCAACTACTTTGTTTTTCCTGTGTCGGTTCATTCCAGAAGACTACAGACGAGAACGTCAGGGGAGGAAGGTGGGCCTCGAAAAGTTGTAGCATCACAACCGTGAAAATGGCGGGATAGAGGAGGCGGAGTTACATGCGTCTGGTATTTGAGGCACTTTGCTGCTGGCGAGGAGCAGAGCGGGTGTGTGTGCGCGTGAGGAGAGAGTCTCGCTGTACTCCTCCCTCTCCATTGAGGGGCAAAGGCTTCGCACAGAAACCCAGCAGGGCAGCAGTGGGACAGCTGTGGAGGATGGGGGACGGTAGAGGGGTCAGCACCCACCACCTTCATCCCAGGAAGGGACCACCGTCGTGGGGTTGGAGGCGAGAGCCCAGGGGGCCCCTCTGTGGTTCTGTCGGTGCTAAATGAGCATCGCTGCTGCTGAAACTGAAGCACATAAACAGGTCCACAGAGTCACACACACACACAGGTACACAGAGTCACACACACAAAAAGGTCCACAGAGTCACACACATAAACAGGTACACAGAGTCACACACACACACACACTGTACGAGGCTTGAGTTGATCTTACTACACACAGGGAAACGAGTTTGTCCTTTTCTCTGGTTGTCTTTGTTGTGGGAAAACAGGTGTCAGAGAGAACACAGGGCTTAGCAGGCTTGGGACAGTGTATCCCAAATGGTCTCAAGGACAACACACGGCTACTTAATATTGCTCCAAACAAAGGATGTGCTGTTGCAAAACTAAAATGTTGCAAAGGACATCAGTTTAAGTGCCAGAAGGTGGAAATCTTTGGGATTTGGACAGTTCATTTTTAAAGCTTACAGAAGTATGCCAGACCTGCTACCATGCATCCTCATCAACAACAAAAATCCATAAAGAACTAAGTCTAACCTAAATAAATATGAAATCATATTTACCATTATTTATACTGTATATATATTTGTTTTAATAACATTTTTCTCCAAATGACCCCCATACATGAGCAGTCAGATGCAGTACTCACAGAGAGAAGCAGTGGTCCCAGATTTACCTCCTGGTGTTGCTGCTAGCTGATGTCTTGGGG
Organism: Osmerus eperlanus; assembly: GCF_963692335.1. Taxonomy (NCBI): domain Eukaryota; kingdom Metazoa; phylum Chordata; class Actinopteri; order Osmeriformes; family Osmeridae; genus Osmerus; species Osmerus eperlanus. The sequence goes on along the minus strand of NC_085021.1, from coordinate 20,279,141 downwards.
TTCTTGATGTTTAAGTTCTCGTATACACCTGACGAGTCCTCGTTTGTCATGCTACAACACAGGACACAGGGCCATGAGCCAAACCCATGTTCAGAGCCTTCCCTCCTTATCCACGGACATTTGCTTTCTTTTCGTCTTATTATTACAGCTCATACTCATTGATTGCAATAAATCTAATGCAAAAAAAACATAATCTAAGAGTATATATGTGTTGCTAAGAGTTGCTAAGAGTTATGGGAAGAATACATTAGGGACTATTCTACATGAGCCATGTTTGAGACGGGTGGGGGGGGGGTAACTTACACGGAGGAAGAGCGAGATGTTGTCATGTTGGGTTTTGACCTGGCATTGGTTGTCTGGGGATACTTGATATTTGAGTACTCTCTTTCCTTTGTCTTATTCCTCTGAAAAAGTCAAGAAACACAAAAAACTGTTAGATTCAGGGAAATAGAGCTGTTTAACAAAGCAACACTTCATTTGCTAAACAAAGACTAGGTGCAATGGGCTGACTCGCTTAACTGGTTGACACCCATACTTATTAACCGGGTCCTTCAAGCTCAAATTCACCTCAATTGTTCCTTTCCCTACTGAAACCAGGAAATAGAACTACAGGTCTGTGATGTCACGTAGATGTAATTTAGAGGGGCTTGTCTCAAGTTGTATAACGGCTTTCGGGTGTCAAAATACGCAGTGATACCCTTGTGATAAGCAGGAGTTACCCAGAGAGTCAAATGCCAGAAAAACACGATGTCATGGTGAACAAGCAGAAGAAGCCATAATGGAAAGGAAAGGAGGAGTCAATCAAATCTAATCTTATTTGTATAACCCTTTTTACAAGAAACATCTCTTTCTTCACACCCATAACACATTGAAGTAACTTATGTATGCTCCAGAAGTAGGCGTACACGAAGCAACTGTAAAAATGAACTTAAGTAAACAGTAGTTTGAAGTGGTTTGTCTGGATGTTGACGGAATACCTGTTCTTCTTCCAGTCTCTTCTGTGCTGTGTCGATGTACTGTTGCACCGCCATGTAGATGAACTTGTACTGGGCCTCAGTCTGAACCATGCCTGAACGCTGCTGACGAACTCTCTGAATGGTCTTAGGGATGTCGATGTCACAGTCCAGTCCTGAAACGTACGCACCCACACACACACGCACGCAGCGCACACACGCACGCAGCGCAAATACAGCGCACACACACACACACACAAAGTGTGACACACACAGAAGGGGAACAATGTTTAGACAAGTATCGGATTTGTCTCAAATGACCCATCTCCCCCCCCACACACACACACACACACACCACAAACATGCCACACACACGCAATCAGAAAGCTCAAGGGCCAAGGTATTTGACACAGTTACAAAGATACAGTTGTAAATCCTAATCCCAACATGCAAACTCACGGCGCTTGCGAGCAAAATGTCAGCGCTCTACAACAGTCTCACGTCTGGCTGACATTTGAAAACAGGGAAACGGATGAGTCAGGGCTTCCTTACCTTGTCTGTTGATAATGTCAATCAGAATATCAATGACAATGATGGTGCCTGTCCTCCCGATGCCAGCACTGAGGAGTCACAGGAGACCAGGATTTACATCACAGTAGCTCTTCCCAGCAATCATTCAGCTTTACATAGAGGGGGCAACAAGCTGTAGCGTAGGCAACATAAGCCATTGGTTGCTCTTTGTCGCAAGAGCCTCGGGCGTTAGAACACTTTATACCAGGGTTCTCCAACCCTGGTCCTCGAGGGCTGCTGTCCTGCATGTTTTAGATGTTTCCCTGCTCCAGCACTCCTGTTCCAAATTAATGGGTTGTTATCAAGCTCTGTGGAAGCCGGGTAATGACCAGTCATTTGAATCAGGTGTGCTGGAGCAGGGGAACATCTAAAACATGCAGGACAGCGGCCCTCGAGGACCAGGGTTGGAGAACCCTGCTTTATACAATACAGTGTGACAACGCGAGAAATGTGATTACAACGTGTACAGATGATCTGCTTGCCGTGGATCCCTATGGGCCTGACGGGTTGGTGTTATAGGTGTTGTGTGAGACAGCTGTACACGTCCTAGCGGATGTTCTTCCTTGTTTACCTGCAGTGGACCACGATGGGCCCCGTGTCTGGAATGGAGGCCTGGGTGCGGTTGACCTGCTCCAGGAAACTGAGCACTCCTCCAGGCTCGTTGGGCACTCCGTGGTCGGGCCAGCTCAGGTACTGGTAGTGCCAGATGTACCTCACAGGCTCCCTCTAGAGGTGGACAGAAGCAAGTTCAGTTAGGTGGGCCGGCAAAGACACACTAACTGATTCTTCAGACACACAGGTCTAGCCTTGTGGACAAGGGGGAAACTGGTGTTGTTTGCATGTCTATTTGATCGTTTTGATCCCAAAGCGAGGTGGAAATGTTCTTGTTTCTCTGTCGTGTCTGGGGTGGCTGGACACAGGGCTGAGTTTAGGGGGACGTTTCCCCACCTCTGCGTTTGCAAGCATACCCGGTCCAAGCGCATGACCTCAAGCTCTCGCAGGATGTAGTCCTGGGCAGGGCGCTCCTCCACGTTCTTCACACTCACTTTCCCAAACTCCTTGGTGGCGTTGAGGTCAGGCCAGTAGCGCACGCACTTGTTCTGGGGTCAGAGAGAGGAGGCGGGTGTCAGAGAGAGGAGGCGGGTGTCAGAGAGAGGAGGCGGGTGTCAGAGAGAGGAGGCGGATGTCAGAGAGAGGAGGCGGGTGTCAGAGAGAGGAGGCGGGGGTCAGAGAGAGGAGGCGGGGGTCAGAGAGAGGAGAAGTGGAGCATGACACAATCTAGAAGGAGGAGATTTCCTCCCAAGCAGCTTTACGATCAGCTTAGCTGTCACACTATCCCCCCGTCGGCCCCCCTACCGCCCCCGCTAACCCCACTTTGCTGAGGTCAGCTAACACCACTCCTCATCCTCACCTCCTGGCTCCGACGGCCGTTCAGCTGGGAGACCTCTGACACAAAATGGCTACCCTAACAAACAATGAACGTAGATGGAACAATTGCCACTTGTGCGAAGCGATAGTCCATGAAGCACGGTAACATGCACTTCCTATTAAACTCCACGTACTTCCTATAAGACTTGGCAATGCAGGAATTGAAAGTCAAGCAGTATTGAGGAACTCAAAGCCACTTCCTCTAACAACAACAGTTCCCAGGAACCCAGGTAACCCTGGTGAAAGAAAGGAAACACACACACTGCCACTGTGTGAGAGCCTACCCGTCCACGCTCCATCTCCTTGGTGGTCATGACGATCACATGCGTGTTCTCCTGGTACACCATCTTCCAGAAGTCGATGACGGTGTTCTGCAGACAGCCCTGAGTGGCAATGAACACCTTGCCCTCGTCATGACGACCCTCGTCATGCAAACTCTGGAGCACACACAGATTAAACAAATGTAAGTATAGTATAGACTATTTACATACAAACTTATGGAGACATGTAGATAAACAGGTGTGGATGTAGGAGATGTGAGGGTATAGGACAGAGTAGGGATGTACAGCCAGCAGGTGGAGATGTAGAACTCACTTTGATGTAGTTTGCATTGATGTAGTCAGAGCCAGGCACCTCCGTGTCTGCCTCTCTGATCTCCACACGTGTCGTATCAACTGACAAGCACAAGACACCCGGCCGTCATCACACACACAGCACAACAGAGTGAGCACTTTTACTATCTGTGTGATACTGTAAAGGATCTGTATTTTGTACTCCAGGCCCTGGTAAAAACACACTGTCTAATCAAAATCCAATACTAAGAGATTAAATAACGTATTTATATCCTATTCCCAGGTGGACGATAAAACGAGACAGAACTGTCAGTATTGCGAGGATGATTTACAGACAGGAAGTGATGTAACTCACAGGGGAGGATGTTCTTGTATCGGTTTTTACTCTTGTTCTCTGGTTTCTGTCCTTCTTTCCTGGGATACAACAGCTTGCATTCCTGCTGCTGCAGCACCTGCAGCGAGCAAAACAAGACAACAGAGGAAAGGAGGGAGGGAGGAGAGATGGCTGTTACAGTGGGGAGTTAAGTCAGCCAAAATATTTCAGAAAAATAGCTTGAAGGAACAGGCACCCCATCATCTGCAATGATGCCATAACTTAATCATAACCAGCGAGTTATGAATTAATAAAGGCTCAGGTTTGTGTGGGGTGTGTTCAGTCACATACAGCAGGGGTCACTGTGGAATTCTTTTTACTCAACTCTTACGAAGCTCATTATATTAACTGTGCACTTTAACCTTTTTTGTGCACAGCACTAACTATGGTAGGTACTTCTGTGCCAAAGAACCCATCTGACGCCCCCTGAGGACACTGAGATTAAAAAAAAGGTCTTGCCACCCAAGCCAGATCAAGTACTACTGAGTAAGGATGAAAACCTGTCTTCCTGTGTGAGAGGAGTCTGTTGCTGTTTATCAATCCGAAGAACGCCAAGAATGTATTTGCGTTCTTGAGAAGAACGTTCTTGCCAAGCGTCTTGCGAGAACGGTCTTGCAAGACCGCAAGGACGGAGAACGATTTGAGATGTGTGTGTACTTGCAATGACTTCTGGGAAATCAGATGCGTTCTCGCTGACCAAGTCACCGGCTGTTTCTCAATCCACTTTTTTTTAAAGATGACGTTTTACGTCATCTTTAATGTTCTTGATCAGTCCCTTTCATAGAGGATGCATCGGATGGTGACTTGGTCAGCGAGAACGCATCTGATTTCCCAGAAGTCATTGCAAGAACACACACATCTCAAATCGTTCTCCGTTCACGCGGTCTTGCAAGACCGATCTCGCAAGACGCTTGGCAAGAACGTTCTTCTCAAGAACGCAAGTACGTTCTTCGGATTGATAAACAGCCACCATCCGATGCATCCTCGAAAAAAGGGGCGGATCAAGAACACCTCCGGGTATTTTTGGCGTTCTTGGTGACTTGTGTTCTTGGGATTGGAACCGTACTTGAGAAATGAAAGATGATGTCACACAAGAACGGAGAAAAGCGTGGAATGAGAAACAGCCTGTGTTTCAAGTTTGGGTCATCACCCTGGGAAACAGCAATTTTATTATATATTAGTGGTGTATGGCTCAGTGGTTACAGCACTTGACTGCAGATCTAGAGGTCACAAGTTCAAGTCATTCACAGCACACTGATGATATCTATGATATCAGAACACTTACCTCAAACTCTTCCCAGAAGCCTTGTTTTGGTTTCTCTGAGTTGTCTGCCACTTTGTTGAGTTCTTGTACCCTGTTCTCGATGTTGGCTGCGTTTATTCTGGTGGCGTTGAAGGGCTGCCGTGTCCAGAAGGACAAATAAAAAAATGACACATCCGCGCTTATACGTTGTTCAAATATTTTGCCCGAGTAAGCTGCGTTCACACTCAAAATTATCGTCAGATATCATCAGTTTATATAAAAGTATGTTAACTACAAGCTAGCTAGACGTCAGATTCTTCTTTTCAGATGGAGATTACGCCGCGAGTTTGTGGTATCGCTGGCGTCTCACCTGTTTCAGGTGCACTACGATGCCACTCTTCTCCACCATGGGGTTCTTCTTGTAGTGGTCCACCAGGTCGGCCAGCGTGTCGAACCTCTCGCCACCACCCACGTCGTACTTCCCATCCGGCTGGGGAGTACACGGCACCAGTTCGTTAGTCTAGCATTCCTCCTAGCGTCGTTAGCCTAGCCAGTATTGTGCCTCAAAGATCTTCCTGCTAGCATCGTTAGTCTCTAGCCACTACTGAGCCTCAAAGCACTTCCCATTAAAGTACCAGTTACCTGCTAACCTACTAGTTTGTTAGCGGTTACCTGCCTGACCAGCTATGCAAAGGGATAATTGTTTAGGAATGTGTACATATGTGTAGGTGTGGAGATTGTCGCTACATTTTCTAAGATTCCTGACGACGGATGAGCATCGAGAGCTAGGTGGACGATAGTGGGACCCCGGTATTTTTTACCTAGACCAAGGTTTTCGCTATGATTCTAACAAATAGATAGTTGATAAGATGATTCAGGTTCGCTGTAACAGACTAAAACTATGCTAACACCTAGGCTAGTTCTCCAAAAATTGGGTAACTGTCTCTGGGCCTCCCTAAACAGAGGCCATAACAGACCTTGGCAGACCTTGAACGCTCTTAGAACGCTCCTAAGAAGCTCATAGCGTTAAGAGCTTCTTAACGAATCTGGGAAACCCGGCCCTTGTCTCACCTGGTAGCGGATCATGACATGTGTGACCTTGGTCTTGCGGTCCACGTTCTCGTGCTTCTCCTCGTTGGTGAGCACAGAGAGCACAAAGTCGCCCGGTTTGCTCTGGCTTTCTCGTACCAGGAAGCTGCCAGGCTTGCCCTTGTCGGTCAGCAGTTTCTCTGCGTCGCGCCCTGAAAGATGCCCGTGGTACCACCTGGTAGCGGGTACAGATAAATGAGGTTTGCGGACTGTCAACATCCGTTATTTAAACCAGCCTAATTCCACAGATAATTTACACATATCAGCTTCATCAAATTCAATTGTATCTGTAGGTTAGGCCCTATAGGCAGTTTTACTAGAAACTTATGAGAGTAGGCCTATGAGGAAAGTTCAGTCTCAAAATCTTTTAGATTCCAGAATGTCATACTACAGCAATTTTTCATGCATCCACATAATTTCCTAAGAAAAGTGTACGTTTGGATCTCTCCATGTCGGAGAGTTCAGGGGTGTGATTGTTATTTACATAGACTTGGCAAGCTTTGTGTTCGTGCGAGTGTGTGGCTTGCATTTGCGAGTGTGTAGGAGGCTCCTGCAAGAGGTGTGGGTTGAGTGGAGGAACCACAAGACAGCAAAGCTCCACACAGATCGCGAGCCTTTCTTGGAACTCAGTGCAGAGTAAGACGTCAGCACAAGATGTGCAGCGTGACAAATATTGACGTGTAGATGTCAACAACGAGGAAGAGTTGTTTGAGTCTGTCCTGTTTAGTCCTGTTAAGTCTTACTGTCATTTAATTGCGAAGGATGCATGTTCAGATTCAGTCCAGAGTGGGCATCGTGGTTAGAAGCACTGCCATTGTATTTTATGTGCGGTGAGTCGGTGGTGAATGTGTGTGTGTGTGTGTGGGGTGTGTACCTCTCCGAGGTGGGGTCCTTGCAGTTGAGCGGGTACTTGAGCTCGATGACGTCCCCGTTCCTCTCCCTCAGCAGGTCGTGCTGCTCGGTGTAGAACTGCACCAGCTCAGCCAGTGTGGCAAACTTCTCCCCGCCGTACAGGTCATAGTAGTCCCCCGAGTTCTGGATCTTAATGTGGGTGACCTCATCGCTACGCCTGTCACACACACGCACAAACACACACACACGTAAACAAGCACACAAACACACAAATGCGCACAAACATGCACACGTAAACAAACACAAGCGTACACACCAGGGGAGAGAGGATTTAGCTGTAGTTAGTCATCCTGTACTGTGTATTCTCAGAGTTGACTGTTTCAACAACATCCAGTCATCTAATCTCTGCAGAACCCCACAGAAAGCCAGTTGATGATGACAGGTGGCTGCTATCAGGGGTGAAGTGAACCCCTTGGTGTTTGTGCAGCAGAAAACTCTCTGATCAGCAAATGTATGGTTGAAAACAAAACATGAGGTTTGTAGAAATTCGAAGTAATAGGCATTTCTCCGACAACTGGCAGTTCCAAGGGAGCTAGGCTACAGAGGAACTGAAAACATTTGGAACCACTTTACAAAATGCATGCACACATCCATCCCACCCACCACACACACACACTAAACACCAACATGAGACATTCAAACATAAAAAGTCTTATCAGCATGGAAAGAAGTAAAAAAGCGAGGCCTGCTTCAACTGTTGCCATGTTGACTTGCTTTTTCCAGGCTTCCATTACCATCGAAACCATCTGAGCCAAATCTTTCAGCAGAAACAAGCACAAAAAACAACAGACATTCTTGATATGTGCTTTGCATACACCTGTAGTTTCAGCGTTTTTGCAGGAAACCACTAGCCCACATCTACAGTACACACACACTGATCACCAGGATGCAGAGAGCAGCAACCCCAGTGACAGCACTGCATTTTCTGCAATCTGATCTGGCAAGGGGAATGTAATAAGCCCTCTCTGCAAATTGATTATCAAGTAATGGTCGTACGAAGTGGAACAAATGCTATTTTCCTTCCTCTCCGACTGCCTCCTCTCTATCTCCCTCCCCCCCCCCCTCTATCTCAACCACTCTCCACCCATAAACTCTCTCTCCCCCCTCACTCTAACTCCACGCCTCGAACACTGCCCCTCCCTCTCCCTCCCTCCCTCCATCCATCTCCATCTCTCTCCATTGTTGACCTGTGTCTCACTCCATCTCAGTAATAGTGTTATGTGTGTATCAGAGGGGCAGGCCTCCTGACTGCAGTCTGCTAATGGCTCCGAAGCTGATGCTGCAGCCACCCTCTAGAGAGCCTTGTTTGTGGGGTAGCGTAATACAATTAACATCCTTGCAATGAGCCAAATACATCCAACTGGGATGGGTAGCACACCTCCAGTCCTCTGCTGACTTGGAGACATGGCAATCAGATCGGATAGTGCCTCGCGTAGTCGAGTGAGATACCTGCTTGACATTTCGTAATCAATGGTGTATACTTGTTTGGAGATTCAGCGGGGCATCTGAATGTGATTCAGATGAAGACAGTGTAGAGTAGATGACATTTCGTTTCAACAGTGATTAATCAATGCTAGCTGCACCCGTCACTTTATCAGAATCAACTGGGAATGGTTAGCCTTCGATGTCAACCCAGTAGCAGGCTACAGCAATTCCAATGACTGATAAATGTTCTCTGTTTCAGGCTGTAAGCTCCAGTAAAGAGGAGAAAGGTAAGCTCTGCTCTCTGTCTGCATAAGGCCCCATCTGATGCCCTTTCACACTAATCCTGCTCGGCTGGGAACAGAGGGATGAGGAAGAAGGAAAGGAAGAAAGAAAGTAAGAGAGAGAAATAGAGAGAAAGAAGAAAGAGAGACAAACATACATTCTCACACACACACACAGCGCACACACACACAGCTGTGCTACTGTCTCAGCCTAAGCCCTCCTGACTCAGGTGTGCTGAGTGTGTGTGTGTGTGTCTGTTTATCAGGAGAGCACTATGAGTTCATCATTGATTTTCCCTGTCCCAGTGCAGACTGGGAGAACGAGCCGACAAGAAACACACACACACACAATGACAGAATTTATTCTCTCTCCATGCCTCCGCCCTGTTACCCATCAGCCCTCTGCACTATCTCTGTCCAACTCAGACAGCAACTGACGGTTAACAGACAGCATCGAGGGCCTCTTTCACAATGCATTTTGGGCCTGTGAATTAAGCACTGTGAATGCTGATCTGGCTGACACAACTAAGTTAACTAATTAGTTACAGCAGAAACAATAGGTAGAGAGAAAACCTTTACACTGGAATGTTCTTTGAAAAAAGTACATTGCATAAACACATGTATATACTGCATGTACAGTATATATAATAACTCTTCATTATTACAAGGAAGTATAATACAAAGAAGAACCTGTGTGCTTCACTTCTCCCTGGTAAAATCTTTCACTCAATAAACCCTTTTCTCTCAGTGAGAAGCCTTGCCTATTGTTACACAAAAATTTAACTGAGCGTGATCAACAACGCTCCATGACTCAAGGTCTGTTTTCCTGTCACATTTCAGTGTGTAAATCTATGAATAGCCCAGCTGAAAATGGAAATATGTGTGAGTGAACTGAGCCTATCACGTATTACATAACCGAGGGGAAAAATCCATCCCTGCTCTCCGGGATGTTCTATGACCTCCACAGAGTGGGTGGCAAGGCCACAGAACGAGCTGCAGGACTGCCAAACATCACGCTGGCTCACACGCTTCAGTCTCAACCTCCCTCCTCTGACGGACCTTTATTTAAGCCTGCTCACCCAATCAATACTCTGTCATCATCCAGGAGTTTCACATTAACCACATTTTGGCGGTTGAGTTGGGAAGTTAGTGGAACTCCTCCCACCAACTTTCAAATAAATAATTGTATTATTAATAATAATAAAATAACTCATCCTCTTTGAGGAAGTTGAGTCTTCAGCTCTGCTTCTGCAATGGTAACAGAAATATCTACACCCACCCACCCCTGCACCCCCCCCTCCCCTCCCCCCCCTCCCCCTCCCCCCTCACCCAGGCTCAGTCCAGGAAAGAAGGGAGAGGAGGAGATAAGCGAAAGGGAAAAAGCAGGGAGAACAAGATAACACAGTCTGGGAGTCCCTGGACGTCCATTATGACGAGAGAGAGAGAGAGAGAGGGAGAGAGAGACAGAGAGAGAACATGAGAGTAAGAGATAGCGAGAAAGAGAGAGAAAGCAAGTGTATGAGAGAGAAAGAGAAGGGAGAGAAAGAGAGAGAGAGAAAAGCGAGCCTCCTCTTCTCATAATGCCCCTGTAAGAAGAGCCTGGCCTAATGAATGTGTAATTACCCACTCATCTCCTCCTTAGATTTGGTACAGAACTGTGTGTGTGTGTTAAGAGAGAGAGAAGAGAAAAGAGAGAGGAGAGAGAGAGAGAGGGGGAGAGAGAGAGAGAGAGAGAGAGAGAGAGAGGGAGAGAGAGGGAGAGAGAGAGAGAGAGAGAGAGAGGGGGGAAAGAGAGAGAGAGAGAGAGAAAGACAGAGGCAGAGTGCATTTGTGCGAGTGAAAGACAAAGACAAAGAGATGGTGTGTGTGTGCGTGTGTGTGTGATGAAAACAAGGACCGCAGACTCCTCTCCTTTCCTCTCCCAAGCAGGGTCCCAGTTCAAAGTGCCCCCTCTCCAGAGCCCTGCTGAGAGGGTCACTCACCCAGCACACGGCTGGCTGACCTCACTGTACCACGGGAGGGGTTGGGGAGCCACATAAATCAGACACCCAACTGGGGGTAGGGTGGGGGGGTCAGCGGAATGTGTGTATGCGTGTGTCTTTGTGTGTGGTGTGTGTGTGTGTCTCTGTGTGCGTGTGTATGTGTGTGTGTGTGTGTCGAGGGGTGTTCTCTTATATTAGCCTGTGGTCCAGCTTAGCCACTGGAGTCATGGTCTGAGATTGCTGCACACACACACACACACACACACACACACACCACCAGCAGCAGTTAGGCAGTCTGACCACAAAGCCACAGACCGTGGGGTCAGACCTCCACATGGGCCATCAGTGTTAACGCTCAGAGCCTCAGCCTGCCCGCCACCCTCCCACCACACTGGCTCTGCTGCCTCACACACTCTCTCTCTCTCTCTGCCTCACGCTCCTTCTCGCTCTCTTTTCACCCAACCACACTCTCTCTCCCTGACTCACTTTATTCTTTATTCTCTCTCTCTCTCTCTCTCTCTCTCTCTCTCTCTCTCTCTCTCTCTCTCTCTCTCTCTCTCTCTCTCTCTCTCTCTCTCTCTCTCTCTCTCTCTCTCGTTACCCGCCCCACACACGCTTTTCTCTTCCTCTCTCTCTGCCCCTGCCAACTGCTGCTAAAGGACGGAGAGCTAAAGAACAGCGCTGGGCTGTTTTCCAGGAGCTTGTCTAACTGACGAGCCTCTTAAAAGCATCTGTTGCCAAGGCAGGGCCTCCATTTCACTCTCATTATTTCTTTATATCACCCCTCCCTCCCTCCAACTGTCTCCCCCCCCCCCTCTCTCTCTCTCTCTCTCTCTCTCTCTCTCTCTCTCTCTCTCTCTCTCTCTCTCACTCTCTCTCTCTCTCTCTCTCTCTCTCTCTCTCTCTCTCAGCCTAGGAAGTACCTAGGATGACATGTTTAGAAACATTCACTCAGAAACATATTCTGTTTTGTAATCTGCCCCCTGACCTCCTGACCCTCAAAAAACAGTTGGTTATTCAATGTAACGCAACGCCACAGGAGTGATGTGATCATGCCTGGCTCGGTGGAGGCCATGTTCCTTGAAGGGCTTGAGGGATGAGGCAAATTCCTGAGAAAAACTAATAACAACCAATTCTGTTTTCTTGAGGCAGTCCATTCATTTTCCTAGAAGTTCCCCCCCGAGAAACAAAAGGAAGCATATCTTAAAGCCCTGTTCACCCACAGACTTGGGCCCGCTCTCTCGCTAACTGAGGGAGTGATCATTTCCCATTTGGGCTTGGGCAACTGGACACAGAGGACACACAGCTTGACTCATGCGCTCAGTTGACTGTTTGGCCGTACCGAACGACTTGAGAGACAATAGCTTTGTTTGCTCTGAACGCTGAACTTTGCTCCAGCGGGAAAGCTGCAGAACGTAAATGGCTAATGTGCTAAAATAGGCTAGACAGAAAGAAAGAGGGAGGGGGGGGGTCAATAGAGAGAAGAGCGAGAGAGAGAGGGGAGGGATAGAGGAAGAGAGCAATCGACCTCCCGAGAGAGAGGGAGAGAAAAAAGAGGGGGGAGGGACACAGGAAGAGAGAAAGAGAGGAGAGAGAGGGGGGGGGAACAGAGCAAGCGAGCATGTGTGAGAGAGGAAAAAGAGGGGGAGGGACACAGGAAGACAGATAGAGAGACAGAGAGAGAGACAGAGAGAGAGACAGAGAGAGAGACACAGAGAGAGACACAGAGAGAGACAGAGAGAGAGACAGAGAGAGAGAGACAGAGAGAGAGACACAGAGAGAGACACACAGAGAGAGAGACAGAGAGACAGAGAGAGAGACAGAGAGAGAGACAGAGAGAGAGAGACAGACACAGAGAGAGACACAGAGAGAGAGACAGAGAGACACAGAGAGAGAGACAGAGAGACAGAGAGAGAGACAGAGACACAGAGAGAGAGACACAGAGAGAGAGACAGAGAGACAGAGAGAGAGAGAGAGACAGAGAGAGAGACAGACACAGAGACAGAGACAGTAACGGGAGGCCCTCCACACTAAGGCCCACCTGACGGACAGAGTGAAGTCCCCTGGGTTGCTCTTGCTTGGCCGGGCCAGGAAGCTACCGTGGACTCCCCTGGTGAGGAGCAGCAACTCTGCCTCCACGCCGGTGATGTTGGGGTGGAACCACCTGGAGAACCACACAGAAGAGAATTACAGCGCCTGTACCACTGAGGCACAGCCTGGATCTGGATTTTCCTGCCGTATAGACAGAACACATATACAGAGTTTGAGATTTGAATTTCAAAGATGGTTAATGTTGCAGTTTATTGAGGAAGTTAATAAGTTAAATTGATGAATTTTGCTAGGATTTCAAATGGATTTCATGGATCTTTTATCGCAGATCCTGAAACATGCAGCTGCTTGCATGCAGTGTTTAGATTTAAGTTCAGTGTATATATTTCTTCAGTATTTTGGTTCCACTGAGAGATTGAAAAAACATATTAGATATTACATGTATCATAAGTACCACTGAAATGTCATCTTTCCAAGAGACTGCATCAGTGAGTCCATTCAGCTCCACCACAGTAACATCAACAACCCATATTCAGTTTACAGGTCAGACCACCAGCTGATGTTATTTCCTGATCAGTTGTTGCTTCCTGTTGAAGGCTGCTGGAGTACTGGAGGCAGTAAAGGATCATATTTATTCCATCCTACTCACAGTGATGCAAAACTAAACACTGGATCATGTTGCTGTTGGTATCAGCAGTCACCTGAGAGGGATTCCTTGAAAGGAAACATGTGAACAACTGCTAAATTATTTTGCACCTGTGCAGTAAAATTATAGTAAAACGAAAAGAAATTCATGACCATAAACAAGCGAAGCTGGTTCATGCAGGGGACGCGAGACCTAGCCCGTCATTAGCAATCGTCATCACGCGTCAGGCATACCCTCCTACAGGGCGGGGTACATAGCAGGGATCCGGGCACCTGCATTGCTAGTGCGTCACAGACTCTCTCGGTCTCCTGCGGCCTCCTCCGCCACGACCTCCTCCGCCCCGACCTCCGCCGCCCCGGCCTCCTCCGCCCCGGCCTCCTCCGCCCCGGCCTCCTCCGCCCCGGCCTCCTCCGCCCCGGCCTCCCCCGCCCCGGCCTCCTCCGCCCCGGCCTCCACCGCCCCGGCCTCCACCGCCCCGGCCTCCACCGCCCCGGCCTCCTCCGCCCCGGCCCGCCCCGGCCTCCTCCGCCCCGGCCTCCACCGCCCCGGCCTCCTCTGCCCCGGCCTCCACCGCCCCGGCCTCCTCCGCCCCGGCCTCCACCGCCCCGGCCTCCTCCGCCCCGGCCTCCTCCCTTTGTCTGGTTCTTCTTTTCTTCCTTTGCAGGGGGAATGCGTTCGCTGCTCTCTGCCCGGATGTCGAGACGGTGTCCAGGAGACGGTGTCCAGGAGACGGTGTCCAGGAGACGGTGTCTCCGTTGGGTGCGGCAGGGAGCCGCCGCGAGCACAACCATACGCCAAATCAAATATTACAATGATGTATTGTATCATGTGGAATAAAGTATCGGTAACAAAACTACTCAGTCCTCCTGCCTGAACCCTCATGTATATATATATGAAATATAAATATTACTACCAGGACTAGCTGGAAAGCAACTGAATAGGTTTACTGTGCAAGAATTTGATTTGACCTTCTGATGGTTTAGATCTTATTTTTGAGCTGGTTCAAGGGGTTAAAACCTTACAACTGTGTGGTTAATCTATGACCTGTTAAAGTATGTAGCCCTGTGTCTGAAGTAAATGTGCTATGGTTAAGACCTGAGAAATACTTTCAGGAACATTTTCACTGGAAAGGAATTCAAGAGACAAAACCTGGATCAGTCATGTTGTGGGAGCTCCTCTACTGTACTGTTGAGTTAGGATTGGACAATGACATTTACATTTAGTCATTTAGCAGACGCTCTTATCCAGAGCGACTTACAGTAAGTACAGGGACATTCCCCCGAGGCAAGTAGGGTGAAGTGCCTTGCCCAAGGACACAACGTCAGTTGGCACTGCTGGGAATCGAACTGGCAACCTTCAGATTACTAGCCCGACTCCCTCACCACTCAGCCATCTGACTCCCTGACATCATTTGCATATGAAAAACAATGAATAACTAGGGGAATTTGGATGGTAAAATGTACCATTATAAGTCAATACTGATGATTCAATATGAGTGGGAAAAGAAGCCTTTTCACACTGGCATTTTTAGAATCCGTGAGTCACATATCTCACGCACTTCAGAGTCCAACTCATCACTTTCCTTCCCCCACGTTTCACAAGCAAAAAAATAATTATGATGGTACAGCGTGTCCACACAAACAGGCCTTATTAACATGGTGCTCATCACATCACATCACTAACCTACCCTAAACCTATCATCCGTATCAAGGTCAAAACACATGACCAATCCTGACAGTGAACATCCCTTTATTATACTTCATAAGCTTCACCCAGCTCACATAGCACTATATTTCACACTTTGTCTTGAGCCTGTGATACCATCACTGTGTAATCCCAGTTGACCTCATAAATGTGCCCTGAACTCAGATGATTAAAGGACTTGTGTCAAATGCAGCCAGTCAAACTGTTGAAGTCCTTGAAAAAGCCAGATGAGAACAGCTCTGCTGTGAACCCCTGCGCACCCAACACCTTTGCTCCTGAGACAAGCCTCAGTTTATGTGAATCAGACTAGAACGACAGCTTGTCATTCACAAAGCTACATCACATGACGCTCGTAAGAGATGGGATAACAGGGTGTGTGTGCGTGTGTGACACGTGTGTGTGTGTGTGAGCAAGTGTGTGACGTGTGTGTGTGAGGTGGCAGACGGGACAAAAGCAGGCAGACATCTGGGGACCGCCAGTGCCCCAGATGGTACCTGCCCCCCCACCCCCCCCCGCCCGTGCCCCTCCCCCCCCCCCCCGCTCGTGCCCCTCCCCCCCCCGCCCGTGCCCCCCCCCCCCCGCCCGTGCCCCTCCCCCCCCCCGCCCGTGCCCCCCCCGCCCCCCTCCCTCCAAGCACAGTGCTTTTTCTCTTTCCGCCTCAGGGGAGATTAGTGGAGGAACTTTTCAAACAGAAAATTGTAACCGATTACAACTGGCATTCACCAAGGGATTAGTCACAAATACATGGCGAGGGGGGACTTGAACGAGGATCAGTGACATCATCAAAGGGCTGAGCGGGCATCAAGCACAGTGGGAGACACAGCCGTGAACGGGTCATTGGCTGAGGGAACAATGCCCAGCCAGAGAACCTCTACGCCTTATCCTCCTGGTCCGCAGTCAGCCAACCAGAGGGAAGAGACCAGAGGAAGGACATCACTGGTGCTGGGGGAACACCTTGTGTAGCTTCAGGGGAGGGTTAAGGATGGAAATGTTTCAACTGAGCACTGGTCTTCAGCTAAACATGGATTCCTGGTGTTATTTTTGATGTTTGTGAGATGATATGAGACACCACAGACGGAATTGTTCCACTGAGGTCTCGTTCTCCACGAAGGCTTCTGAGTCAAATGGGACAGGGGAAGACAACTGGGATTGATGTCTGTTTTGCTGCTGATCTTGACTAAAGCATGACTTTTATTCTGAAAAGCAGCGTGACTCCTTAGATGGAGCATTGTTTTCAGAGATGATACAATCTCAATACTGAAAAAGGAAGCTGTGGTACACAGTGGTAGGACAGGTCTTTTCCCACGTCTTTTCCCACGTCTCTCTTAATCTGATATTTTTGTACTATGACATGGAAATAGCATTTATCTGTCATAGGAACAGAATGGCCTGTGTACCTAATCCACTATACAATCCCCAGCACTTATGTCAGATGGCTGAGTGATGGCTGAGCGGTGAGGGAGTCGGGCTAGTAATCTGAAGGTTGCCAGTTCGATTCCCAGCCGTGCAAAATGACGTTGTGTCCTTGGGCAAGGCACTTCACCCTACTTGCTTCGGGGGGAATGTCCCTGTACTTACTGTAAGTCGCTCTGGATAAGAGCGTCTGCTAAATGACTAAATGTAAATGTCACATGTCAACCTATGAAACAATGGCTGCAGAATGAGCCTCTGTCTCAGAACCCAGTCACGCCATAAACCGGCGACATTTGTGACCCATAATCTCCACAAAACCCTTCCTACAACAATACATGCCAGGTTCAAAATGACCCAACAGACGTAAAGATACTAAACACCTGAAGCTTGTTTAAATGCTTCTGTGCAGACATAAAGGGCATTAGGGCTTTTAGCTATGGTGTAGTAATCTTGTGGGGAAGGTTAGATTTTACTCCCTCTCTCTCTCTCTCTCTCTCTCTCTCTCTCCCTCTCTCTCTCTCTCTCTCTCTCTCTCTCTCTCTCTCTCTCTCTCTCTCTTCCCCCCCCCCCTCTCTCTGTCATCTTTACATGCAGGACATCAGGCCTTACTTTTCTGGTTGCGTTTGGTCAGGTCTGCGACCGAGGCAGGCAGTGTAAGCCTCCAAAATGCACATGAAGAATAGATCATCAGAAACAGAAAGGGTTTTAATCGGCATGAAAGTTTACACAGACAAGGAATTTCCTTTTGCAAGAAGGAGAAGTGTAAAAGCCAGTCTTAACGTGTCAGAGAGGGGGGACGTGGAGGTCAGACAGGGTAAAGAGGAGCTTTCTGCTTTGGGCTCTAATGTGCACACACCATTGACCCCCCAAAGCATGCACACACAGGCATGCACAGATACACACACGCACACACACACAGGCACGCACACACACATGCACACTCACACAGAATCACATACACACGCACACACATCAATCCCTCAGACACGCATACAGTTACACCTGCATATGGGGAGTCAGACAGGTCACCCTGGCAACCCCAACCCCCTCTTGGTGAACAAAGAGCAGGCTCACCAATTACCCCGCTAATCCTAACCCGCATCAATGCGCCGTGCCCTGGGTCAGCACATAGCCATGGTCTATCCCCAAACACTTAACAGTTCACTGGGGTCAATCCCACTGGAGGCCCATGACATCCATCAGCAGGCCCTCAGACAGCCGTCACACTACCCCACACACACCCAGACCTCCCCAGCAGACACACACAAAGTCACTTGCTGTCCCAAGACAGTCTTGCTCTTGCCTGGCTCACCACCGTGACCCAGAGCACCATAACACAGGGAATATGCTGCTATTTACATTATGCAAGTCAGCTGTTAGGACACAGCCGGTACTCTGTAATAGCAGGTAGCAGATTGAGATGGGGGTTTTTTCTTACCTCACCATTCTGGTCGAAGCCTCCTGTTGCTACCGTCTCTGAGCTGGGTAATCCAGCACAGTTACACAAGGGAGGGAGGGGGAGAGAGAGAGAGAGAGCTAGAGAGAGAGCTAGAGAGAGAGAGAGCGAAAGAGAGAGAGAGAGCGAGAGAGAGCTACAAAGAAAGCCAGAGAGAGAGAAAGAGAGAGAGAGAGAGAGAGAGAGAGAGAGAGAGAGAGAGAGAGAGAGAGAGAGAGAGAGAGAGAGAGGGGGAGGGAAAGCTTAATCTAGGATTTGGATGAGTGTGAGGTGTCCTGATAGCGCCAGAAGGCTGGGCGCTCCTATCAGGCCTGAGCAGCGGGCTATCAACCTAACCACTCTGGACACAGGACGTGTCGACGCAACGTCAACTCCAGACCGCCCCCTACTACTCTGACCCAACTTGCCCTGCCAGGATTACTTTCCCCTCATATTAGAATATTAGAGAGAGGCAGGCTGACCGGGGGGCGAGGGGGGGGGTGCAATCCTAATCCCAAATTATAAGTGGTCTGGTCATTGAATGCTGATGTTTGGACTTCAGCAAAACAGTCGTCTGTAAGGTCTAACAGCTTGTTGGGATTTTAAACGGCACTTGTTTGTGGTTACAGTAAAATTAGAGCAATAAAGCATTTGCCTGTACATTAGGAATCCAGATAAGCGAAAACCCAAACCCTGTCAATTCATAGAGAAGTTGGTGGAAGATGAAATACACCTGTCCATCCAGGTCAAACTGTTTGTGAAGCTGACATGGAGGACCTGCTAAACTACTCAAACAACATGATTCGTGAGAAAAACATAAACAACTATTTCCTAAAGGACAATCTTTTCTATGCAAAGACAAACGATGTTTCACGTAAAGCCGATAACGACGACATAGTCTATTAAAGAAAAGACACAGTATCATGACTGGGTCAACCCTCGACAGGCAACTTTCACCAGAAAGCTGCTGTCACTTGCAGCCAGAGTGCCAGACATGAAACCATGAGTTTAGCTTCCTAAGCGTTTCCCCTCCTAAGCCCCTGGTTAAGCCTGATCCCAGGGGTCCTGTTGAGGCAGCCAAGGAGAAGCTAATGGTTAACAAGTTTACTCTCCTGTAGAGGACTGTAGAGCTCCAGTCTGCCACCAGACTGCCCTGTCAGAGAGGGAGGCTGGGGGGTCAGATGGCTGAGCGGTTAGGGAGTCGGGCTATTAATCAGAAGGTTGTTGGTTCGAATCCCGGCTGTGCCCAACTACATTGTGTCCTTGGGCAAGGCACTTCACCCTACTTGCTTCGGGGGGAATGTCCCTGTACTTACTGTAAGTCGCTCTGAATAAGAGCGTCTGCTAAATGACTAAATGTAATGTAATGTAAATGTAAGGCTGGGGCACCACCAAAGCTGTCTGGAAGCCGACAGACGATTTTCGAGGAAAACCCCGTCTTTCTTGAGGGGGATTCTTTCTCGTGATGCTGTTTTGTGGCTCCGGAGCAAATTAGTTTGCCCTTTCCATTTCACAGTGAGCAGTGAGTTTAATCATTAACTGTTAATGTCCTCGCTTAGCTTGCCCCGTCTTCCATTAAGACATTGCTTTTCCGGAAACAGATGAACTTGCTTTACCAATGGGCATGTTTAAAATGGAAATTTCCATTTCTCCTCAGAACACAAATATCGTTACGACTACCACATGCAGACTGTCAGAGCAGGCTCCCTGTACTGTGAAGTCAAACAGGGCCAGAAATATGTCCTTCCCTGTGGTGTCCTAATGCTGCAAAATCATTCTCATCTCTCTTCATCTGCCCGAGTAGAACATGACTGCAGGAATGACTCAGGCCTTTCCAAGAATAGGCTCTATCGTTGACAACTACCAGGCACTCCACTTCCCTGTATCAGGCCTGCAGGGCACCAGCAGACAGAGAGAGAGAAAGAGAGAGAGAAACAGATAGATAGAGGGGGAGGGAGAAAGGGGGAGAAAAAGAGGGAGAAAGAGAGAGAGAGAATGAGTGAGAGACAGATTCAGGCAGACAGCGTGACAGTTATGTTTCTGACCATGTCTCTGTCTATAGAAGCAAAAGAAAAACAGAGGGATAGGAGACCAAACAACGGAAAGAGAGAGAGAGAGAGGGGGGGGAGAGAGAGAGAGAGAGAGAGAGAGGGGGAGAGAGAGGGAGAGCGAGGGAGAGAGAGAGAGGGAGAGCGAGGGAGGGAGAGTGAGGGAGAGCGAGGGAGAGAGAGAGAGGGAGAGCGAGGGAGAGAGAGCGAGCGAGGGAGAGAGAGAGAGCTGCAGCCATGCTTGCTGTTAGTACAGGGGAAACAGGCCCCACGTGCATCCAGCACCAGGGCTCTATCCTCTTACATAATGTCTCAAGTTCAATACTGCCCGGCTATTTAAAGCGCTGGCTAGGACCAGTGACAAAAAGGTGATATACTTAGTGCCTCCGAAACGGCACGAAAGCTCCTGTTAGAACTATATCAGTCACAGACAAGCCCCTGGGTGTGGGTTTGGGTCATGCTGGGGGTATTTTTAGACCTGCTGGTGGTCCTCAAGTATTTACATGCAGTCCAGACCTAGTGGCTTGATGCTCCAGTTCATGTGTTAGGCTAGCAAGCTAGCTAAGCTGCTAACCTCACACATCATTTCACCACACAAACACATATATTCACAATATATAAAGGATATTATGTCCTGTCTAATTAATATAAGTGACTGTGTGCACTGATGATGAAAATCAACTGAAAAAAGGAATTTAGATTTGATAGATAATCCATTTAGCTTGCATGAACAAGCCAGTACACATTTGTAGGCTTGATGTAGACCTATAAAGTCTGGCTGCTCTGGTAACTCAAAGGTAAAATCTGTCCAGACAAGGAGTGGAGTAGAAGCCACAGTCTCTGTAGCGTTGATGGTCGATAAGAAACGGACCTTGGGCTAGAAATTAAACCCATTATCTAAAGTCTTTCCATTACATTGAAATGCGCAGGCTAGCTTAACCCTAAAAGCTGTTGTACATGAGCAACAAACGGAATCAGCTGCCTCTTCATGTTGAATCACACACTAGCATCCTGAATGCCTACGCTCTGTTAACCTAGGAATGAACATGTCGGTTGATATTTAGAGAGAGGCTTGATCAATCAAGAAAGAACTTGAGAAAACTGGCTGATAATTTTAGCTCTGCATGTGGAAGTAAAAAGTAATTTATGAGTCAATGACATAACTTCCTCTGAATCGTGTTCTTTAACTGTCTACAAACTCATTTTGGAAAAATAACATTTACATTCGGTGAATCATATGGACATCCCCCTAGGTCACAACAACAGTATCTGTTCCCTGTGTGTCTGTGTGTACTCAGTGAATATCAGTTTGTAGATTTCTCAGCTTCCATGGTCATCCCTGGATGAAACCCAACTTTTTTTGGAGAGCTCTAGACAGCACTGGTCATTCTGTTTTCGGCTCGACTTTGACCATAACACATCCACTCTTGAATTCCTGGAAATATTGGGAGTGCTATCTTATTTCTACACATTGTCAGCTTTTCCCCTGACTGCTTATCGACTTAGAAATTACTCATTGCTTTCAACTGGTTAAACCAGGTGCAATGAAACACTCGTTCCATAAACAAAAGAAGCAAAGGAGGTTTCCTACAGTGGAAAAGTTGTAACACTGTTTGAAATGGCAGTTGGACGGGTAAAATGCTAGAAGCATGACAAACATAGCCACAGTGACATACTTATCACATACAATAACATGCATTGTCGCAGTGTTATGAAGGCTTCACAAGGCCAACTCCCAAAACATTCAACATAAAGCCTTCGCCTGGATACACTCACACTCAATACCCAACAGCCTCCATCTGTCCAACATGACCTCTTCACAAGTTGGCAATAACAAATCAGAAGAACCATGGTTTATTGTGGTGATTCACTGTTAATCTGAATCCCTGAAAAACAGTGTGACTCAATCCCTCTTCAGCACCAGTTGATAAGATCAGAGACAGAGAAATGTCTGACCAAGATGGCACCCGAGCTATTGTTGTAGTGAATGTGTCAGTTCCCCGGAGCTAGGCAGGAGCAGGAAGTATGTCAGGCATGACTCGTGTCACTGACAAAAGATGGAAACACACAGCCATTAACCACCTCTAACTATATATAGGCTACTTTTAGTGTTTGCTCTACCAATTCTGGGTGGAGGGGCAAAATGTGTGTGTGTGCATGAAGAGTGAGGGGTGGTGTTAGGGTAGGGGGGATGGGGGGAACTATGAATTAGGCTGATCATTGTGGTAAATTGGTACATTTAATCATTTTCAGCATTTTGGTAACATTTTGGAAACAACAAAAACTATTTTAGAATGTGCAAAACCAGATTATAAATTACAACACCTATAGTTCTCGGTGTGTAAACCAAGATGTCTGACTTAATCCTCAATTTGCTTTGTTGCACGGAGGTTTAAGTCATATCCAGACAGAATTAAATGGGGCAAAGCTCCTAATTTTGCCAACTAACATGGAAGAATTTCAACACTTTGTTCTCTGTGTTTGAAGGGGGGGAGGGTCATGCCTTAATATTTTGTGTAAATGAAAGCATTACACAAAACGGTTACATCGTTATAACACTCTTATTCATCAGGACTACCTGACATGTAGACAGTAGTTAGTTCTGTCACATAACAAACCCATCCGCAGAAGTTGACTACACACTGGTGGACTGCTGAGTGCCTGGTTTTTCAGATCATTCTCAGCAACGATAATTATCTGAGATTCTAGGACACCGGAAAGTGCCGTTTGAGTCAACAAACAAGACTTAATCAAATCAGAATATCAGCTTATTCTGTATTTTTCGACACTTTTATCTTACACCGCAGTTTCCAAACTCAACATGGAAGATGTTTTATGCAGATAATGTTGCTAGAGTAGAATTGGAGTTTGTATTTACTTGATTGAAGTTTGCAATCTAACTGATATAAAAAAAAAAATATTTACGGATAAAATATGCAGGCCTATATTTCTATGTAGATGTTCGAGAATTCTTTTTATTCACACCAATACATTAAATGTGGAGTCAGTAGAAACCACAGCCGTAATCACACTTTACAGCCAACTGAATGAAAGGATAAACTACGTGTAATTTGATTCATTATAATTGGCACATGCCTATTCAGCTCGATTGAAAACAAAATACAGAATTTGCAAACGGAGCCTAAGCTTACATTGCATTTTGCACAAGCAAACGGTGCACCTTGATATCGTCGTTTCCTGCAACGCACAGGGAATAAGTGCCACATAGAGGGGGGGAGAGTGAGACTTTACTGTGTTTTTCGTATTCAAAAGATTACATGTTTGCTGAAAGATGCATAAAATAGTAGCCTATGCAGGTAGCAAGTCGCGTGAGTTAACTGTTTTGTGTTTGTCCACAATCCCTATCAGACACTGGGGCTTTTAACATCTTTCACAGATGCTGGTCAAAAATATTCCGATACAACTAATAATAAATCCCGATCACCGACTACACGAAGTAATCTTGCGTTTGTCGAGCCCCGCTGCCTGCTAACCGCAGGACGCCTCCGATTGCAGCCGCACGTCCAACTCAACACACCGCATAGTCAGCCTTTGATATTCGCAGACGTTTGAACAGAGCAGTCTAGCTTCATGGCACACTTTTCAAGCAACTCCGACTTACCTGCGAGACGTCATAGCAGTCTTCGAAAACTGTCAAAGATCCTTGAATGTGCAGGGAAAGTCAAATAAAGTTAGCCTTCCCGTGCGCCTCTGCCGCGTCGCTTTCAGGAGCGTGCACTCGGAAGGGCGTTTGTTGAACAATGTTCAACTCCAAAGACATAACGCCGGCCCGGTTACCCCGCCTCCAAAAGGATTCATTCTACCATCGGCCACTGTGGCTAACAAGTGTGTGCGTGTGTGTTTGTGTGGGTGTATGCGTGCGTGTGTGTGTGTGTGTGTGCGTACGCAATAATAATTGGTTGCCGTATTTTTGTAAATTCAAAAGCGTGTAGCAACGTAGCATAGCCCAGGCTACTAGCAAATACACAAAACAGTAATGTGTTCATCAAATCAAATCAAATCAAATTTATTTGTATAGCCCTTTTTACACGCAAGCATGTCACAGAGGGCTTCACATATGCCCATAGAACTGCCCCTCAACCAACCTAAACCCTCAAGGAAGACAAGGAAAAACTCCCCAAAAACTCTCAACAGGAGAAAAAAAATTGAAGAAACCTTGGGAGGAGCAATTCAGAGAGGGATCCCCTCCTCCAGAGACGGTTGGTGGGAGAGAGGAGCAGAACACAGGTTAAACATAGTCATACAGTGTCGATGGGTTTTTAAAACACCAAAATCCATTATTCAACTTTATAGATGTAGGACAGGACCGGGAGACTCGCGACCAGGTCCAGCGTTGGCTGACCGACGACCAGGCAGGTGCTGACAACTCAAACGCCCCACACCACAAGGGATGTGTGTGGGGGGGGGGGGGACAGAGAGAGGAGAGCAGGGATTAGAGAATGCCAGGAGCAGCTAACAGTTACAGTCATAATAGAATGAGATCCCCACCGGTCAAGTGTGGACTGGTGCAGCAATTTAACAGAGCAAAAAAGGGGAATTTGATGCAACCCCACACACCAAGACAGCGACAGCCCCCCTCATTTGGAACATGAAATCTGTTCCAGGGGAAGAGAACTCTAAAATAAGTTATACTTAAAGAATAAGGATGGAAACAACCTGTCCCCCGTTGCCTCCAACTAGTAACATACTTACCTTTAACAGTCGTAGAATTGACTAAACAATAACGTTTTTAACCTAATTTTAAACGTCGAAACAGTATCAGACTCCCTAATTGAGACGGGTAGTTTATTCCAGAGAAGAGGCGCTCTATATGAGAACGCCCTACCTCCAGCTGTTTTTTTCTTAATTTGGGGAACCACCAGATAGCCGGCATCTTGAGATCTAAGTGTCCTTGCGGGGCAATAGGGTGCAAGGAGACCGGAGAGGTACAGTGGTGCCAATCCATGCAGAGATTTGTAGGTTAGTAGTAGAACTTTGAAGTCAGCTCTGGCTTGGATAGGGAGCCAGTGTAGAGAGACAAGAGTAGATGTTATGTGATCAAACTTTCTTGTTCTGGTCAATAGTCTAGCAGCAGCATTTTGCACCCGCTGTAAATTTTTTAGGTGGGTAATTGGGAGGCCAGAGAACAACACATTGCAATAGTCCAATCGGGACGTAACAAATGCATGTATTAGTTTTTCGGCATCATCCTTTGAGAGAAATTTTCGTATTTTGGCAATATTACGTAGATGGAAAAATGCAGTTCTAGTAATTTGCTTAATATGGTACTCAAACGAAAGGTCTGGGTCCATTGTGACTCCTAAATTTTTTACTAGCTGGTTTTGAGAGACTTTGACGCCGTCTAGGTCTAAGGACAGATTTGAAAAATTATTTCTATATTTTTTAGGACCGAAAATTTGAACCTCGGTTTTATCCGAATTTAGAAGAAGGAAATTTGCAGTCATCCAAGCTCTCAACCTAGAAACACATTTTTCCATAGCATGTGGAAATTCTCCAGACTTTATAGACATATATAGCTGAGTATCATCTGCATAACAGTGAAAATTTACCCCAGAGCTTCTAATTATGTTTCCTAAAGGCAGCATATAGAGAGAAAATAACAGAGGGCCTAGAACTGAACCCTGTGGTACTCCGTATTTTACAGTGGAGCTCCTGGATGAGCAGCCATCATAGTGGACATATTGTGTCTCGTATCTATCGGATAGATACGATCTAAACCACTGAAGTGATGTACCAGAAATCCCAACATAGTTCTCCATACGTTCCAAGAGAATCTCATGATCCACCGTGTCAAAAGCTGCACTTAGGTCTAGAAGAACCAGGACAGAGAAAGAACCCGCGTCAGAGGCTAACAGTAGATCATTGACTACCTTGGCTAATGCAGTTTCAGTGCTGTCATGTGCTCCTTCATGTGTGAAGGAGAGATAACGAGATAAATTAATGGAAAATTATAATAAATCATATTCAGTGATCGAGATCTTCGTATTAGGCCTACAGTTAACAATAAAAAACGTCAATTATTTCTCTGCCATTGTAGTATACATGATTATAGTAAATTGAGAGAAAGAAAGAATGGAGAGAGGCATATCGATATGCCTCTCTCCATTCTTTCTTTCTCTCGATCACTGCTTCTACAGCTGCATTGACGTCACCGGCCTGCGGTTATCGGTGGAGGTTAATCTGCCTGGGGATGGGGTTATGCAATTGTCTGAGGCCACAGGCTTTCAAATATGGATTTTGTATTCCTTGATATAGCCTGACCCGTTGTGCCGCACGGCAAAGACAAACAGCCGTACTAAATCAGTGACACAGAGGAGCCGGATGGTATGGGATTTCAAACGATACATGCAAATGATACAGCTCTTTTAATAGGCAAATTAGTTTAGAGACTAAAATGATACACTTGGCAGTAGCATGTGACGTTGAATACTGGGGTTCTATAAATCATTGGTGTCCTGTGGTTTGAGATGAGTTATAGCTATTTATGATTTAGACTCAGATTTGTTTGTAATTGAAGAACAGAATGAGCAGAAGGGGATAATTGAGTTCACCCATAAAAAATACAAAAAATCTCATTAGAATCAGAATTATGTATGTGTGCAAATATCCCAATTACTTTCTAAGCTACAGCATTGCTTTTACACATGTAAAACAGCTTCTATCTGATCAGGGTATGGCCAGCTAGTTAGTTCCCATATTTCAAATAAGTCAAAATCTGCTAAGGCAGTTTTTATCTGACAGCTATATAAACACCAGTAGATGGGCAGGAGATGCAAACTACCAACAGCACTGGGACACCTGGGACCCAACCCTTTCCACAGACAACCTATGGGGTTGTATCAGCATGCAGGCGTGTCAGAGTTGAGTGCTACAGAACAGTATACCCTGGAGGCCTTAGCGAACAAACAAAAAGACTGGGCTAGGGTCTTCTCTCCCTGAGGTGACAGGCTCCCTGCTGACCTTTGACCTTTCAGCCTGGAGACTGGGGAGTCCTCTGGTCCAAAACACAAATCCTGTGAGGGGAAACAAAGGAGACTCACATTGATTCTGATTCAGCGGGACAGTTAAAGCCTTGTCGTGCCCAGAGAACAAGAGCGAGTATTGGGGCTAGGGTGCTGGAGAGCCCAGAGAACAAGAGCGAGTATTGGGGCTAGGGTGCTGGAGAGCCCAGGGAACAAGAGCGAGTATTGGGGCTAGGGTGCTGGAGAGCCCAGGGAACAAGAGCGAGTATTGGGGCTAGGGTGCTGGAGAGCCCAGAGAACAAGAGAGGGTATTGGGGCTAGGGTGCTGGAGAGCCCAGAGAAGAGCACTTACACCCAGAGCTATAGGATCGTTTCAGCGCTTTTCCACATCAGGCAGAGGTTGAACTTGAGTGGGTTTTTTGTTTAGCAGTTGTCATGAAAACAGTTCTTTGATGACGAGGCGGGCATGCCTCAGGTCTCTGGACTGCAGCGTGCGTTCCAGAGAGCCAATGACATTTCATTTGGTGAAGGCCTGGCATTGTTGCATAATTCATAAATCCACTGTGACCTTTGTAAAAACTGTAGTCGGCGGCGTGTTTAAAAATAAAACATCTTGAAATATGCCTAACATTGCTGGCCAGCTAGCTTGGGGCTTTCATCAATGCTTGTAACCAAAAGCCTATTTTAAAGAGAACTGAACAGGGCTAGCCACACTGTCTGTACAGATCAGAGAGCTTTACAGTAGTGTGAATATAGTGTTACTGTCTGCAGAGCGTACCACCAGGGTGTATTTTCGACAGCGGTACTGCAAACCGAGTCTGAGGGCATTAAATCGAATCAACCAAAATGTCACTATTGACTGCAGAGAGTAAAGGAATTCCACTGAGACAGGCCACAGAATCTGGTCCAATTGGTTGACACTTTATTTCATGGTGGTAGGAACACAAGACAAAGGTAATAAAGTTAGTAATGGTCAGGTCATGCCACTCTTAGCGGTGCACTGCCCTTTGAGGAGGAGGAGGGGGGGGTCCATCAAACAGTAGTTTACAGAGGCCAGACGGGGAGGAAATCCACATGAACACATAAATAAACAACAAAAAATAAGATTCCAAAACAGTAAATAGTATATTTGTAAAAAGCCAGAGAAGTCCTTTTTTGGCTACGTCTTCACTGGGATATTTTCTTGTATGAGCATTGTATTAATATAATTATCATTATTATGTATTAATTTACATACTGGGGGATGAGACTAGTACACTGGCTAAAGTAAGAGGACAGTTATATGGACGACAGCTTTGTCACCAGGGTGGGGTGACCTGTTTTAAGGCAATTATAGACAGTTTCCACCCAAACATTAGATAGCATCTGTCCGCACTCCTGACTTCAACTGCATAATCCAAGCAACCAGAAGTTCTCAATTGCTATGATACACA